>NC_056727.1:67927552-68227552 GCF_019279795.1 Protopterus annectens | reverse complement strand
TTGGATCTAGAGCTAATGTGCCTGGGGTTGAGATGCTGATAGACTGAACAAGATGTTGGATAGGATCTGGTACTGTAAGTATGGTTGAAGGTGAAGGATTTACAGCTGGGGTGATAGTATGGCCTTTTGGGTCCTGAAATCCCGTGAGAAACTGGTTTCATACAAGGTAAGGAGGTATGGTGTGAACAGGAGGGGTAGTAAAGAGGAGTATATCATTATCTGTGATTCAGCTAGTGAGGTAAACAACTGTTTTACCTGGTGATGCAACACCAGAAGATAGAGTGGTGAGGTAAAGGTACTGGAAGGGGATGGGAGAATGCCAGATGAAAGCTAATAGGCTATTAAAATGTAGGTAGTAGAATGGGGTGGGTGGAATTATTCCAGATGAAAGCAGATAGGATCTAGAAAGTGGGGGTGGCTATAGTACTATAAATTTAGAGGTAGTGGGCGGGAGGGAATTGGGGGCAGGGAGGGGAACGAAGAGAGCCTGAGCGTAGTGAGGGCGAACATAGAAGGGCTATTGCAGTTTAGGTTTCCTAGGGTGTCCTAAATCTATAAGGTAAGTATTACAGCTCTTAATTTAAGAGTCAATTTACTTAAGTTACAGGGGAAGGAGGCAACCACTCAAGTAGAAAAAAAAAGAGCCCTGTGGCTGACCAATATGGTGACTTGCTTAATTACACAGCACTGTAAGTGAAAGCTTAACAAATGCTTTTTGTGTGTGCAACCTACTCTGTTTAAATGTTCAGAGAAACTGATTGCAGTCCTGTAGACACCGTTTTGTAGGGAACTGTAGAGTTCAACTAGGAAAAGAGAAAAGCAGAGATTCTAGGGTAAGCATGAAGGCAACAACAGGCAGTTATAATATAATAATAAATTCAGAAAGGTTTGGTGGGGGGTAATGTAACATACTTCAGAATGAACTAAGATTTATAGCTAAGAAACCTAAGCAAGAAAGCAATGCAGTAAATAAACACTTGCCAGATTTTAAAGATATACCAGAAAAACTAAATCAATTGTTCACAATTGTACAACTGGAAAATTGCCAGTAAAACCACTTCAGGTATAGCTAGCTCTAAATAAAAATCTGCCTAAGCAGCAGAGACCTCCAAAGCAGGCACCCAAGCAACCGCTACCCCAAAACAAAACACGTGCAACACATAGCTCACAAAGCCAGTGTGCCGAACAGTCACAGCCCTTAAGGCTAAACAACACACCTGATACACTTGTAATAGGTGACTCTATCATCAGGCACACTGACGTCCCGCTCACCAGGCTGAACAAGGAGAAGGTCACGGTGAGCTGCCTGTCGGGCGCTAGGATCCGCCACATAACACAAGCACTCAGGTCACTCCAAGGCAAGTACAAATATGACTCGGTCATTGTCCATGCTGGTGTGAATGACCTGAGACGCACCTCCCTGGACTACATGAAAAGAGACATAGAGGAGCTCTCTGAGCATGTAGCCCAGGCCGGTATGACCCTGACCTTGAGTAGCATCTTACCCTCACCAAGAATGATGCCACAATATGAAGACAAGATGATCAATTTCAACAATTGGCTTAAGTATTGGTGTCATTCAAAGGGGATCCAATGCCTGTCAGCCTGGGATGACATGCTTGACAAGCCACGACAAGCTTCGCTAGGGACGGCTTGCACCTGTCACCCTGGGCTTTTGGATATTGGCAAAGGCTCTTGTTACCCCATAGTGCCTTTTTAGGCAAGGCTCAAAAGACAAACCCACCTCCATAGGTATCACAAGGATAAGAAACTAAGAGTAATGCTACTCAACGCCAGAAGTCTAAACCTCAAGATGCACACACTCGAAACTCTCCTTAGCATGGAGAACATAGATATCTGTGCAGTAACAGAAACCTGGTTCAAGGCTCCCGAGAGCACCCCAGCACTACCAGGTTATACCTCATACCATGCTTTTCCACCCCAAAACTTGGACCGAACCACAAAAGGAGGGAGTATCAATATTGCCAAAGATACCTACACCTCCAGGTTGGTGGCACAGCACGGCATCAGAGACTATCCATGTGCAACTAACAGTGGATAAAACTGCCTTCCAGTTTATAGCCTGCTACAGACCACCCTCCCAAACAGAGGAACCCCACTCGGCCTTCCTGAGAATACTGGAAAATATGAAGGTCTCTCCAAACGCCATTATATTGGGTGACTTCAACTACCCAAACACAGACTGGGAGCATTACTCTAGCTCCAACACCCTAGCCCAAAGGTTCCTAGAATTTATAAACTCATATGCTATGGAACAACTTGTTACCACTCCCACAAGAGGAGAAAACATACTGGACCTGATCATCACCAGCATGGGGACACTATGCTCCAGACCAGAAGTGTATCCCACACTGGTAAGATCAGACCATAAACTAATCTCACTGGATATTCATATCCCGACCCACCCTCCCCAGAAAACCACAGTAAAAACTTCTAAAGAAATTTCACACGCCAAAACCAAGGCGAATCCTTCAAAGCCCCGGACCTGTGGAAAATACGGCCCAAACCGCAGAATCCTTTATAAACGATTCTATGAACACCTTCAGGAATGCATGGATCATGCAATCCCAAATAAAACCAAGACCCAATCCTCCAAAGGCAGACGTCCTGTCTGGTGGACCCCAGCCATAAACAAACTATACAATAGAAGGAGGAAGCTACTACATGATAGAGCAAAATCCCAAAAAGGGAAGGCATCTCTGATCAGTATTAGCAAAAAACTATGGGCACTCATAAAATCGTCTAAGGCCAGCTTCAAGAGAAAAATTGCACAGGACACTAAGGATAATCACAAGGCTTTATTTAGTTATGTTAGGAACCTGGGTGGGAATTCCCAGATATGCTCAGAATTAGTCCAAAATGACAAAAATACACTGCCCCCACAGAGATTGCCAACATGCCAGCTGATAGGTTCAGTGCAAACTCCCCACCAATAGGGCAAATATCTATCCCAACAGAGTGCTGCCCCCCTGACATCTCAGATGCTCAGGTAAGAGCCGCCCTCTCCAAAGCAAAAAACACAGCATCAATGGGACCAGATGGTGTCCCGGGCTGCATCCTACATGAACTCCAAGAAGAGCTAAACCCAAACATAAAACTACTGTTCAATCTTAGCCTTACTACAGGATATGTACCCAAAGAGTGGCGTACAGCAACAGTGGTCCCTCTCCACAAAGGTGATGCCTCAACGGATCCTGGAAACTATCGCCCATAAGCCTGACTAGCTTGGTCTGCAAAGCTATGGAAAGGATCATCATGGACCTCATAAATAAAGATATTGGGGACCTTTGTTAAGGGCAGATCCTGCCTCTTAAACCTGGTCGATTTCTTTGAAACAGTCACCAAGGCCATTGGAGGGAAGGTGGTCCACACAGCCTACTTGGACCTCGCAAAAGCCTTCAATACAATACCCCACTCGGGCATTATAGATAAGCTCACCAGCTTAAATATAAACCCCTATGTCACTAGATGGGTTGCAAACTGGCTCAAGGACAGAACCCACATGGTTAGAATTGCTGGAGCCATGTCAGACTCCAAACCAGTTACAAGTGGCATCCCACAAGGCTCAGTCCTGGGACCTCTCTTGTTCGGTATATATTTCTCAGTGGTACAGGCCAACACGGAAGGACTGTGGCTGACCAAGTTCGCAGATGACTGCAAACTGGGTGCCATAATCAACTCTCCAGCCGACACAAGCATCCTCCAAAAGGGCCTCATAGAAACAGACAACTGGTGCCAGAGCCATGGCCACAAGCTAAACGCCAAAAAGTGTATAGTCATCCCCTTTGGCAAAAACAAAGTGCCCACAAATTACCACATAGGTGGTAATCCATTAAGTACAGAAGAAGTCATTAGGGACCTGGGGACCCAAGTTGATAGCAATCTCTCATTTGACAACCACGCGGCCAAAGTGGTTAGAAAAACATTTTATATAGCTCACATAATCATGAAGGGATTCACATCTAGATCATGGGAGGTCATCGTGCCTCTTTACTCATCCCTCATCAGGCCCATAATTGAGTACAATGCCCCTTTTGGGATGTACCTTGCCAGACACATGCAACAACTGGAAAGACCCCAAAAGTACCTCACCAAGAGGATCAAAGGGCTCAAACAGATGCCATATGCTGCCCGGTAAAAGAAACTCCAGCTCTACTCAATGGCATACCGCCTGCTCAGAGGCGATCTGTGCCTGACATATAAAGCCATGTCCAACCCGGAATTAATGGACATGCTGCACCTCAGAAAATCCAAATCCCATCGAGCTACACGCTCAAGAGACTTGAACCTCAGCACTGAAATAAATAGGACATGCTGGTGGGACAGATTCATAACCCAGAGGCTCCCTTCACTCTGGAATAAAATCCCAGTCCAGGTTAGGCAGAGTCCCAAATTGACTCTCTTCAAGAGGAATCTTGATGAGTGGATGGGAGATCGTAGGTTTACCCCGGCTATCACTTCTGTGCCACTGTTAGACAGAGGCACAGTATACTAACCTCAAAAAAAGGCATAGCAAAATTAATTTAAAATGGGTGGCGAAAGCCAAGCACACTCTGGCTAGGCTTATAAATGCCCTAGGGCAGATAGCCTAGTATGAACCTATGAACTTCTTCAATGCGTGTGTGCAATTTAAACATTAAAAACGCATGCAGCAAGTAGGAACTCTGATTATACACTTTCTCTAGGTACAGGTTCAGTTTAAACACAAATATTACCACAGAAATTCAGTAAAGTCACTAGCTACTTATAGAGCCACTGAGAAAAAAATAGAGCAGTCTGTGCAGAATCAGAATTTAGCAGCAGGTCATTCAGTTACACAAAAAACAGTAAAAGATCCATACAATGAAGAAATTTACACTAAGTCACACCAGGTCAGCCATGGAGGGAAGAGAGAGGGGAAATCCTAAGCACCTAGATTTGAAAATGATGCCTGTACTGAATTGTAGCAGTTTAACCTGTTTGAGGAAAGAGGGGGGGGGGGGGTGGAGAAAAAGAGAAGGCAGTAGAAGTGGTTACAGGGAATACCCTGATTGACTCAAGACACCACACCAGAGGTACGTTGAATGTAAGGGCCTAAAATCTGCACTCAGCACTGTGTTATTTGCACTCAGTACTTTAATTTTAATGTTACTTGCACTCAGCACTGTAATTTCACTTGTGTTTAGCAGGAAAGATAGACCAACAGTATACAATTTGGGGAATTTTTACAAGGGTTACTTGTTCAAATGTCAGGCTGTTGCAGTTTACAAGGTTTCCTAAGGTGTCCTAAAGCTATAAGGTAAGTATTACAGCTCTTAATGTAAGAGTAAATTTACTTAAGTTACAGGGGGAAGGAGGCAACCACTCAAGTAGAAAAAAAAAGCCAGATGGCTGACCAATATGGTGACCTGCTTAATTACGCAGCACTGTAAGTGAAAGCTTAACAAATGCTTTTTGTGTGTGCAACCTACTCTGTTTAAATGTTGAGAGAAACTGATTGCAGTCCTGTAGACACCATTTTGTAGGGAACTGTAGAGTTCAATCTGTTTAAATGTTGAGAGAAACTGATTGCAGTCCTGTAGACACCGTTTTGTAGGGAACTGTAAATCCATCTGGAGTTAAAGAGACTTGAACTGGAGGCCAAATGGTTAGAATTAGAATCGGCACAGAGACTGCAGCATTTGGAGGCTGAAGAAAAGGAGAAAGAGATGGCATGAGGATCAGCAGAGAGACTGAAACATCTGGAAGCTGAAGAGAATGATAGGCAGAGGCAACATGAGAAGGAGATGCTCCTGGGTAGCTGACCATAACTCTACTGGAGATGTGGCTGAGCAAATCAGAGTAGAGTCATCAGCATATTGGATACAGCTGACTTTTGGGATGACAGTATAAAGGTGGTTAATGAAGATGGAGAACAGCAAGGGCCCTGGTATAGAGCCTTTGTGGTACTCAAGGTGTTAGGTAGAAGGTTAGAGAGTTTGTTCTGCCAGAGAACAGCTTGCTGTTGACCATTCAGGTAGGATTGAAACCATTCTAGGGCTCCAGTATCTAGACAGAATGTTTGCAGGGTGTGGATTAAAAGTTGGTGATCAACCATATCGAATGCCTTGGAAAGATCCAAAAAGAGGGCTGAGGATATATAATTATTGTTGCGATTATGGTTTATGGTGTTAGTAAAAGCTAAGAGGGCTGAAGTAGTGCTGTGATGAGGACGGAAGCCATGCTGAGTATCTGCCATAAGGTGATTCTGGATTATGTTGTGCATGAGTTGTCTATGAATACATTTTTCCATAATCTTTGCAAGTGGATAGCTACTGGCCTATAATTGGAGAATTCAGTAGAGCTGCCTCCTTTGTGAAGTGGGATTACATAGGATATTTTCCAGATGGTGGGAATTTTAGCTTTTACTATGGTTCAATTGATTAGTATTGAGGTAGGGTAAGCAATAGCATCAGCTGATTTTTGTAGGTACTCGGCAGGGAGTTGATCAGCAGAAAGTGTAGTGGGTTTTAATTTTTTGATCAAGGTACAGATAAGTGAAGTGACTGGTTGGAAGCTGAATGCGAGTAGGTTTCTAGGGGTGCTACTTTCAGGACCAGGGGAGCTAGGAGGTAGTTGGCTAGCTAGGGCTTGAATTGTCTCAGTAAAGAATTGGTTAAAACTATCAGAAACATATTCAGGGGTTTTATCAATAGTAGCAGCAGGGATTAGCTGAAGTTTGTCCAGGATGTAGTAGATTATTAAACCTGCCCAAAACTTCTGAGGGTTATTTTGATTTACTGTCTGTAAATTACACTAGTATTGTTTTTTGTCTTGTAAAATTGATTTTTTTGGTTTCGTTCGTGGATTGCCTGTATTTAATGTGATCTTGAGGGGCTTTAGAAGAAGGCCATAAAGCCCATGCTGTTTCTAAGGGTAATTTTGAGTTTAGACTCTATAGAAAGCAATGGAAGTTTTGCCTTGGTTCTCTTTGAGCGAACAGGTGCATGCAAATCAAGGATCTCAAGGAATTTGTTGTTAAAGTATGCTACTGCTTCCTCTAAGGAGAGGTGTTTTAGAATAGACCAATTACATGAGTTTAGTTCTTGTTGGAATTTGGCAGAGTCAAAGTTTTTATTGTTTCAATCTTTCTGAGTAAGGGTTGCTGGGAATTAATGGTTTTGTGCTTAATTACATATGTGAGAAGGTGACGCTAGGCCATTAAGGAAAGTACCAGAGGTGTACAGTTGGGGGTGACTATTTATGAGTACCCTCAAGTATACTTTCTTTTTGGTTGGGTTTACCTATCCTGGTAGGGGTGGATATAATTTGTGTAAATGCATGCAGGTTAATATGGGTGGTTGGGGATTCTGAGGAACAGGTGCCCCAGTCTATGTTAAAGTCTCCAAGTAGTAGGATTTCTTGGGAGTAGTGACATGATAGCCAGTGCAGGATATCTTCAAATGTAGATATATTGTTACCTGGGGGAATGTATATACAGATGATATTAATGCATTTATTTTTATTAAGTTGCAATTTGGTGGCAAGAGTCTCTGAGCTATTAATCTGAGGTGGTTGTATTACATCTATGGTGACATTCAACTCAGATTTATAGAGTACAGCTACCCCACCTCCTTCCTCGAAGCACGATCCAGCCTGTGTATGTTGTACCCAGGTGGTAACACTTCATTGTCTTTAGTGTTAGGTTTTAACCAGGTTTCAGATAAACAGAGAATCTCAGGGGAGTGGACATCCAGAAGTGCATGCAATTCACGTACCTTGTTATTAATGCTTCTAATAATGAGATGACAGACTACGAGAGAGTTAGTTGGCCTATTAATTGTAGGTTTGTAGCTTAGATTGCAAGTAGAGGGGTATGTGTATCTGAAGTGAGTGGGCCAGGGTTGGGGTGAATATTACCACCAAGTATTAGGTTGAGTCTATACTTGGTGATGAACTTCAGGAATTTGTTTATTAGTTTGTGGTAGTGTTTGGATCTAGAGCTAATGTGCCTGGGGTTGAGATGCTGATAGACTGAACAAGATGTTGGATAGGATCTGGTACTGTAAGTATGGTTGAAGGTGAAGGATTTACAGCTGGGGTGATAGTATGGCCTTTTGGGTCCTGAAATCCCGTGAGAAACTGGTTTTCATACAAGGTAAGGAGGTATGGTGTGAACAGGAGGGGTAGTAAAGAGGAGTATATCATTATCTGTGATTCAGCTAGTGAGGTAAACAACTGTTTTACCTGGTGATGCAACACCAGAAGATAGAGTGGTGAGGTAAAGGTACTGGAAGGGGATGGGAGAATGCCAGATGAAAGCTAATAGGCGCTATTAAAATGTAGGTAGTAGAATGGGGGTGGGTGGAATTATTCCAGATGAAAGCAGATAGGATCTAGAAAGTGGGGGGGTGGCTATAGTACTATAAATTTAGAGGTAGTGGGGCGGGAGGGAATTGGGGGCAGGGAGGGGAACGAAGAGAGCCTGAGCGTAGTGAGGGCGAACATAGAAGGGCTATTGCAGTTTAGGTTTCCTAGGGTGTCCTAAATCTATAAGGTAAGTATTACAGCTCTTAATTTAAGAGTCAATTTACTTAAGTTACAGGGGAAGGAGGCAACCACTCAAGTAGAAAAAAAAAGAGCCCTGTGGCTGACCAATATGGTGACTTGCTTAATTACACAGCACTGTAAGTGAAAGCTTAACAAATGCTTTGTGTGTGCAACCTACTCTGTTTAAATGTTCAGAGAAACTGATTGCAGTCCTGTAGACACCGTTTTGTAGGGAACTGTAGAGTTCAACTAGGAAAAGAGAAAAGCAGAGATTCTAGGGTAAGCATGAAGGCAACAACAGGCAGTTATAATATAATAATAAATTCAGAAAGGTTTGGTGGGGTAATGTAACATACTTTACAATGAACTAAGATTTATAGCTAAGAAACCTAAGCAAGAAAGCAATGCAGTAAATAAACACTTGCCAGATTTTAAAGATATACCAGAAAAACTAAATCAATTGTTCACAATTGTACAACTGAAAATTGCCAGTAAAACCACTTCAGGTATAGCTAGCTCTAAATAAAATCTGCCTAAGCAGCAGAGACCTCCAAAGCAGGCACCCAAGCAAACTACCCCAAAACAAAACACGTGCAACACATAGCTCACAAAGCCAGTGTGCGAACAGTCACAGCCCTTAAGGCTAAACAACACACCTGATACACTTGTAATAGGTGACTCTATCATCAGGCACACTGACGCCCCACACCAGGCTGAACAAGGAGAAGGTCACGGTGAGCTGCCTGTCGGCTAGGATCCCACATAACACAAGCACTCAGGTCACTCCAAGGCAAGTACAAATATGACTCGGTCATTGTCCATGCTGGTGTGAATGACCTGAGACGCCTCCCTGACTACATGAAAAGAGACATAGAGGAGCTCTCTGAGCATGTAGTGACCTGACCTTGAGTAGCATCTACCTCACCAAGAATGATGCCACAATATGAAGACAAGATGATCAATTTCAACAATTGGCTTAAGTATTGGTGTCATTCAAAGGGGATCCAATGCCTGTCAGCCTGGGATGACATGCTTGACAAGCCACGATGCTTCATAGGGACGCTTGCACCTGTCACCCCTGGGCTTTTGGATATTGGCAAAGGCTCTTGCTACCCCCATAGTGCCTTTTTAGGCAAGGCTCAAAAGACAAACCCACCTCCATAGGTATCACAAGGATAAGAAACTAAGAGTAATGCTACTCAACGCCAGAAGTCTAAACCTCAAGATGCACACACTGAAACTCTCCTTAGCATGGAGAACATAGATATCTGTGCAGTAACAGAAACCTGGTTCAAGGCTCGAGAGCACCCCAGCACTACCAGGTTATACCTCATACCATGCTTTCGCCCCCAAAACTTGGACCGAACCACAAAGGAGGGGAGTATCAATATTCAAAGATACCCACACCTCCAGGTTGGTGGCACAGCACGAAGCATCAGAGACTATCCATGTGCAACTAACAGTGGATAAAACTGCCTTCCAGTTTATAGCCTGCTACAGACCACCCTCCCAAACAGAGGAACCCCACTCGGCCTTCCTGAGAATACTGGAAAATATGAAGGTCTCTCCAAACGCCATTATATTGGGTGACTTCAACTACCCAAACACAGACTGGGAGCATTACTCTAGCTCCAACACCCTAGCCCAAAGGTTCCTAGAATTTATAAACTCATATGCTATGGAACAACTTGTTACCACTCCCACAAGAGGAGAAAACATACTGGACCTGATCATCACCAGCATGGGGACACTATGCTCCAGACCAGAAGTGTATCCCACACTGGTAAGATCAGACCATAAACTAATCTCACTGGATATTCATATCCCGACCCCACCCCCTCCCCAGAAAACCACAGTAAAAAACTTCTCTAAAGCAAATTTCACACGCCTCAAAACCAAGGCGGAATCCTTCAAAGCCCCCGGGCCTGTGGAAAATACGGCCCAAACCAGAATCCTTTATAAACGCATTCTATGAACACCTTCAGGAATGCATGGATCATGCAATCCCAAATAAAACCAAGACCCAATCCTCCAAAGGCAGACGTCCTGTCTGGTGGACCCCAGCCATAAACAAACTATACAATAGAAGGAGGAAGCTACTACATGATAGAGCAAAATCCCAAAAGGGAAGGCATCTCTGATCAGTATTAGCAAAAAACTATGGGCACTCATAAAATCGTCTAAGGCCAGCTTCAAGAGAAAAATTGCACAGGACACTAAGGATAATCACAAGGCTTTCTTTAGTTATGTTAGAACCTGGGTGGAATTCCAGATATGCTCAGAATTAGTCCAAAATGACAAAAATACACGAGCCCACAGACATTGCCAACATCCCAGCTGATAGGGTCAGTGCAAACTCCCCCACCAAAAAGGCAATTATCTAACCCAACAGAGGCTGCCCCCTGACATCTCAGATGCTCAGGTAAGAGCCGCCTCTCCAAAGCAAAAAACACAGCATCAATGGGACCAGATGGTGTCCCGGGCTGCATCCTACATGAACTCCAAGAAGAGCTAAACCCAAACATAAAACTACTGTTCAATCTTAGCCTTACTACAGGATATGTACCCAAAGAGTGGCGTACAGCAACAGTGGTCCCTCTCCACAAAGGTGATGCCTCAACGGATCCTGGAAACTATCGCCCCATAAGCCTGACTAGCTTGGTCTGCAAAGCTATGGAAAGGATCATCATGGACCTCATAAATAAAGATATTGGGGACCTTTGTTAAGGGCAGATCCTGCCTCTTAAACCTGGTCGATTTCTTTGAAACAGTCACCAAGGCCATTGACGAGGGGAAGGTGGTCCACACAGCCTACTTGGACCTCGCAAAAGCCTTCAATACAATACCCCACTCGGCATTATAGATAAGCTCACCAGCTTAAATATAAACCCCTATGTCACTAGATGGGTTGCAAACTGGCTCAAGGACAGAACCCACATGGTTAGAATTGCTGGAGCCATGTCAGACTCCAAACCAGTTACAAGTGGCATCCCACAAGGCTCAGTCCTGGGACCTCTCTTGTTCGGTATATATTTCTCAGTGGTACAGGCCAACACGGAAGGACTGTGGCTGACCAAGTTCAGATGACTGCAAACTGGGTGCCATAATCAACTCTCCAGCCGACACAAGCATCCTCCAAAAGGGCCTCATAGAAACAGACAACTGGTGCCAGAGCCATGGCCACAAGCTAAACGCCAAAAAGTGTATAGTCATCCCCTTTGGCAAAACAAAGTGCCCACAAATTACCACATAGGTGGTAATCCATTAAGTACAGAAGAAGTCATTAGGGACCTGGGGACCCAAGTTGATAGCAATCTCTCATTTGACAACCACGTGGCCAAAGTGGTTAGAAAAACATTTTATATAGCTCACATAATCATGAAGGGATTCACATCTAGATCATGGGAGGTCATCGTGCCTCTTTACTCATCCTCATCAGGCCCATAATTGAGTACAATGCCCCTTTTGGGATGTACCTTGCCAGACACATGCAACAACTGGAAAGACCCCAAAAGTACCTCACCAAGAGGATCAAAGGGCTCAAACAGATGCCATATGCTGCCCGGTTAAAGAAACTCCAGCTCTACTCAATGGCATACCGCCTGCTCAGAGGCGATCTGTGCCTGACATATAAAGCCATGTCCAACCCGGAATTAATGGACATGCTGCACCTCAGAAAATCCAAATCCCATCGAGCTACACGCTCAAGAGACTTGAACCTCAGCACTGAAATAAATAGGACATGCTGGTGGGACAGATTCATAACCCAGAGGCTCCCTTCACTCTGGAATAAAATCCCAGTCCAGGTTAGGCAGAGTCCCAAATTGACTCTCTTCAAGAGGAATCTTGATGAGTGGATGGGAGATCGTAGGTTTACCCCGGCTATCACTTCTGTGCCACTGTTAGACAGAGGCACAGTATACTAACCTCAAAAAAAGGCATAGCAAAATTAATTTAAAATGGGTGGCGAAAGCCAAGCACACTCTGGCTAGGCTTATAAATGCCCTAGGGCAGATAGCCTAGTATGAACCTATGAACCTATGAACTTCTTCAATGCGTGTGTGCAATTTAAACATTAAAAACGCATGCAGCAAGTAGGAACTCTGATTATACACTTTCTCTAGGTACAGGTTCAGTTTAAACACAAATATTAAAACAGAAATTCAGTAAAGTCACTAGCTACTTATAGAGCCTCTGAGAAAAAAATAGAGCAGTCTGTGCAGAATCAGAATTTAGCAGCAGGTCATTCAGTTACACAAAAAACAGTAAAAGATCCATACAATGAAGAAATTTACACTAAGTCACACCAGGTCAGCCAAGGGGGGAAGAGATAGGGAAATCCTAAGCACCTAGATTTGAAAATGATGCCTGCACTGAATTGTAGCAGTTTAACCTGTTTGAGAAAAAAGGGGGTGGTGAAAAAGAGAAGGCAGTAGAAGTGGTTACAGGGAATACCCTGATTGACTCAAGACACCACACCAGAGGTAAGTTGAATGTAAGGGCCTAAAATCTGCACTCAGCACTGTGTTATTTGCACTCAGTACTTTAATTTTAATGTTACTTGCACTCAGCACTGTAATTTCACTTATGTTTAGCAGGAAAGATAGACCAACAGTATACAATTTGGGGAATTTTTACAAGGGTTACTTGTTCAAATGTCAGGCTGTTGCAGTTTACAAGGTTTCCTAAGGTGTCCTAAAGCTATAAGGTAAGTATTACAGCTCTTAATGTAAGAGTAAATTTACTTAAGTTACAGGGGAAGGAGGCAACCACTCAAGTAGAAAAAAAAGAGCCCGATGGCTGACCAATATGGTGACCTGCTTAATTACGCAGCACTGTAAGTGAAGGCTTAACAAATGCATTTTGTGTGTGCAACCTACTCTGTTTAAATGTTGAGAGAAACTGATTGCAGTCCTGTAGACACCGTTTTGTAGGGAACTGTAGAGTTCAATCTGTTTAAATGTTGAGAGAAACTGATTGCAGTCCTGTAGACACCGTTTTGTAGGGAACTGTAAATCCATCTGGAGTTAAAGAGACTTGAACTGGAGGCCAAATGGTTAGAATTAGAATCAGCACAGAGACTGCAGCATTTGGAGGCTGAAGAAAAGGAGAAAGAGATGGCACGAGGATCAGCAGAGAGACTGAAACATCTGGAAGCTGAAGAGAATGATAGGCAGAGGCAACATGAGAAGGAGATGCTGACTCTTTTACAGGGTCATGCAGGTAATGGGGAAGGGAATAACTGAACCCCAGAAGACACAAAGGTCAGTAAATTGCTTCCACAATTTACAGAGGGTGATAATGTTGATAGTTTCATTCATATGTTTGAAAGGGTATGTAAACAGTATAATGTTAACCAAGGGCTCTGGGTAAGGATCCTTAACCCCTTACTCTATAGTAAAGCTGTAACTGCTATTTCTAAATTGTCTGATACTGATTGCTTAAATTATAATACTGTTAAAAATTGTTTAGAGTGTTTTAAGTTAACACCTTCAGCTTATAGAAAAACATTTGTGGACATAGGTGCAAGGCAGATGAAAGTGTGTGTGAATATACTGCTGAGTTAAGCACTTATTTTCATAGGTGGGTGAGTGGATGTCAGGTCACCACTTTTGAAGGGCTGGCAGACCTTTTGGTGAGGGAACAAGCCCTTAGCATTCTGCCTGAGGACATGAAAATCTGGATAGCAGATAGGCAATGCAATACTGCAGATGAGTGGGGGAATAAGGGAGACCTATATCTAGCATGCAGGGCATCACTGCACAAGAAAGGGATACCCAGTGTTGCTCATATGTCTAAGGGAACCCATGGCGGTCAGCCTAAACTGCCCCAGTAGAGTCCGCCAGTAGCAGGGGAAGCCAGTAGACCAGGTACACATCCAGGACCAAGGGTTCAATGTTTTAAATGCAACCAGTGGGGCCATGTAGCATATAGATGTACACACAGGTAAGGTGAGGAACAAAAGGTGGGAGAGCCAGTAAGTGGGAATGACAGAATGCCAGCAGTAAGTTTTCTGGAGACAACAAGGGTTCCAAACTGCCACAAGAGATTATAGCCTATCTTAGTAAATGGGAAACAGGCCACTGCTAAGAGAGACACATCCTTGACCTAACCATTGTGAAGCCTGCAGTGGTTAAGGAGGAGCACTACTTGTTGGGGCAGTCTACTCCAGTCAGAGCTTTATGAGGGGACCCCATCCCAAATACCTTTGGCTAGGGTTCACCTTGACTGGGAGTGTGGAAAAGGAAGCCAGCAAGTAGATGTGTTTGGAGGATATCCCTGCAGATGTCCTGATATGAAATGATTTTGATAACTCAGTACCTTGTGTGCATGCAGTGACTTGCAGTCAGGCTTGCAGACGAGCATTTGGGTCTGGCAGCCTGGGGGGGGGGGCCCCAGACAGACCACAGACTTAAATCCAGGACTGGTGTGATGGTTAATTCAGGGAGGGGGGTACCCTGTAGCAGTCAGACTGAATGTGAGCCACAGCTGCTTGTGGGTACTGATGTTCCATTGGACAGAGTGACTGCAAGGGCAGAGGTGAGTAGTAGTACACAGGCCGACAGTAAGACACTGCTATCACAACATATAAGACTTCCTGTGGAAGGGGAGCTGGAAAGGATTACTAAGAGACAGTTGAGAAAAGGCTTATCTTTCAGACCCTACATTACAAGGCCTGAGGGAGGTAGCCAGTGAGTACCTAATTGTCAAGGAAAAGTGGAATCTGTATATTAGGACAAAGGGTTACTGTATGGAGAGTGGACCCCAGAGGGACAGCTAGAGAGTGAGAGAATACAGCAATCGGTAGTGCCCAGAGCTTACTGATTTGCGCTTCTAGCGATAGCCCATGACATTCCCTTTGCAGGTCATATGGTCATAAAGGGTACAAAGAGACATATTATGCTGAACTTTTATTGGCCTGGGATTTCCACAGACGGAACAGGGTACTACAGGACCTGTGAGATGTACCAAAAAGTAGGCAAGTCAGGGAACAAGGTCAAAGCTCCTTTGATGCCTTTGCCTGTGATTGAGGAGCCATTTCAGAGGGTAGCTATGGATATTGTGGGGCCTCTGAGTACCCCAAGTTCCACAGGGAGAACATATATCCTAGTGGTAGTAGATTATGCTACCACATACCCTGAGGTGGTTGCCTTCTCTTCCATTTAGGCAGAAAAGATGGCAATGCTTTGTTAGAGATTTTCAACAGGGTAGGTTTCCCTAAAGACATACTGACTGAGGTGTCAATTTTATGTCAGACCTGCTGGCTTGTCTGTGGAAGCACTGTGGGGTGAAGAACCTAAAAACCACCCCCTACCATCCTCAGACTAATGGTCTGGTGGAGAGGTTAAGCTCTACACTAAAGACCATGCTACGGGCATTTGCAGACCACGTCATGAGGTGGTGGGTCAAATATTTGCTCCATCTTTTGTTTGCTTACAGAAAGGTGCCCAAGGAATCCACAGGGTTTCACCCTTGGAGTTACTGTATGGCAATAGGGTGAGGGGACCTCTAGATTCTAGATGAGTTGGAGGGTGAGTGTGACTCACACAAGCAATCTGTTGTGGCATATGTCCTAAACCTCAGGACAAGGCTCAGAGAGCTCATGAGCTTGGCCAAGGAGAACCTGGCAGAAGCCCAATCATTGCTGGAGCCTTCCTGTGTCCTGACAGAGTGCTCTTCAAACTATGTGGAGATATACAGAGTTAAGTATATTTTCTGGCACTTCAGAGTTGTGTACTGTTAATTGTTGTTTGACTAATTTTATATCATTGCTGTCTGACTTCAGAGTTGTGCACTATTATTTTTGCTTCACTGTATAGTTTTTCAGATCTCTGCTGAAGGTGTTGGTTTTCCCCTACCCACTCTCCCTATTCCTGTCTTGTTTAAATTTGGAGGCTTTTGCAGTTTCCCACTCCCACTGTAGATTTGATCTGGGACACTCCCCCCAGCCCCATCTCTTTACCTCATTCTACCTAATAGACTCATTCTGCATTGTTTTTAGTCATTTTTAATTTAATTGCATTTTTTAAACTGTTTGGTCTAACATTGCTACACACTCAAGTGTGCTAGCTTGTACTGCATTTGAATTGTTTTTACTGCTGTTTTAGCTACTTTTCTGTTTATATATATAAAAAAATCTAAGCCTGTTTCCTACCTTTCCTGTAACTAGTGTAGTCCAGATTCAGATTTGCTGTATCCAGGAATGTATGTAAGCTTCTGAGCCACCCGAAGCTTTCTGTGTTGGAGGGAAGTCTTCTAGCATATCAGTGGGTGTGATAAGCACTAAGCAATCTATCTACCACATAAGGAGTGGTTCTGGCCCAGAAATTGTAGATATTGGCTGTTTGGGCAGTTTTTCCATCTCTCTCTCAACTTTCTGATTTAAAAGCCCACATTTGCACTTGTTTCCCCACTTTCCTGTAACTAGTTTAGTCCAGATACAGATTCTTAGTTTTAGCACTTGAATTTGCTTATTCGTGATCTGCACTTGTTCAGAACTTGTTGTAAGCACTAAATAACCTACTAATTACTACAGCACTCAACCTTTCTCATTACCTACAGGAAAACAGTTTTGGTACTTACTTAGAGAAAACAGCTCTTGTACTCACTTTCCTCACTTATCTAGAGGAAAATAGTTTTTTATTCAGGCATGTCTAAGGGTCAGCTCCCAGTGTTCTCTCCTGTCAATCTGATGAATCTGGGCATCTTGGGGCAGTGTAGAAATTGCCTCATGTACACAGACAACCCTCTCCTCCTACCACCCAACACTACAACCTGTGAGAGATGCACTTATCTAGCCAAACTGGATGTAAAGCTCTCTCCAATCAAGACTGAACTTGACAGTCAAGAGGAGAAGGTAAACACTTGCACCAGACCACACTCATCACATAGTCTCACTAAATCCACACCACCAAAATCCACACATAGAAACCCAAAAAAAGATTTGCGGAGGCTCTCAAAAATAATCTCAAGCAACAGAGACCTCCAAAGCAGAAATGCAAGCAACCTCCACCCCCCAACACAACCCAAATAACACATAGCCCGCAGACGCATTGTGCCACTCAACCACAGCCAATAAGGCAAAACAACGTACCCAACACACTAGTCATAGGTGACTTTATAGTCAGGCACACTAATGTCCCACTCACCAGGCTAAACAAGGAGAAGGTTATTGTCAGCTGCCTTTCGGGTGCCAGGATCTGCCACATAACCCATGCACTCAGGTCACTCCACAACAAGTACAAATATGACTCTGTCATTGCCCATGTTGGTGTGAATGACCTGAGACGTGCCTCCCTGGACTACATGAAAAGAGACATGAAAGAGCTCTCCAATCTCGTAGCACAGGCAAGTATGACCCTAGCCCTGAGTAGCATTCTGCCATCACCCAGAATGATGCCCCAGTACAAGGACAAAATGATTGACTTCAATAATTGGCTAAACTTCTGGTGTCATTCTAAAGGGATCCAGTATCTGTCTGCCTGGGATGACATGGTCGACAGACCACGATGCTTTGCCAGAGATGGCCTGCACCTGTCATCCCTGGGATTCCAGGTACTGGCTAAGGTTCTTGTCGTCCCTATAGGGCCTTTTTTAGGCAAGGTTCAAATGACAAATTCACCACCATAATAGGAACAGGCAAGCAAAAACTGAGGGTGATGCTACTCAATGCTAGAAGTCTAAATTTCAAAATGCACTCACTCAAGGCACTCCTTAAAATGGAGAACATCGATATCTGTGCAGTGACTGAGACCTGGTTCAAGGCTCCAGAGAGCACCCCTGCACTACCAGGCTATAACTCATACCACACTTTTCGGCCATGTAAACTGGACTGGAACACCAAAGGCAGAGGTGTGTCCATATTCATTAAGGATATCCACCCCTCCAGGCTAGTTGTTCAGCATAATGCAGCTGAGGTTATCCAAGTGCAACTAACTTTTGGCAAAACTGCAATCCAAATTGTAGCTTGCTACAGATCCCCCACCATGCCCCAGGATTCCCACTCCTCTTTTCTTGATGTACTGGAAAATATTAGGGTTCAACCAAACAGTCTAATAATGGCCAGTTTCAACTACCCCACCATTAACTGGGAAAACTACTCATGTACCAACTCCTTTGCTCAACACTTTCTGGAATTCATAAACTCCAATGCCCTGGATCAACTTATCCACACCCCCACCAGGGGCAACAATATCCTAGATCTAGTTATTACCAACATGAGTGACTGGTGCGCCACACCTGAAGTCAATGCCTCATTGGTCTGATATGACCATAAGCTTATTACCCTAGATATCCACATCCTGTCCCCACCCCCCATTAAGGAAACCATGGTAAAAAATTTCTCCAATACCAACTTTATGTTTCTTAAGACAAAAGTGGTGAACTTCATGACACCCATGCAGATGGACAACACAGATACAACTACTGAATCCTACACAATTGCACTTTATAAGCACTTACATGAGTGCATGGATCATGCTATCCCAAACAGAACCAAGATGCTATCCTCCAAAAAAAGGAAGCCAATCTGGTGGTCCCCTGCCATAAACAAACTGTACAAGTGAAGGAAGAAACTGTTGCAAAAGAGAGTAAAATCCCATGAGTGGAGGAGCTCCCTGGTCAACCTCAATAAGAAAATGCAATCCCTGATAAAATCCTCCAAAGCTAGTTACAAAAACAAAATCGCCACTGATTCTAAAGACAACCACAAAGCATTCTATAGCTATGTCAAGAATCTCAATGGCAACATTCAGATCTGCTCTGAGTTACAGCACAATGGCACTAAATATACAGACCCAACTGATATTGCCAACATCCTGGCAGATAGGTTCAGTGCTAACTTTACCCCCCTCTCATCCCCTAAAGAGCACATCTCTATACTGGAAGAATGCAAAGTTCCTGTAATCATGGCTGCACAGCTAAAAACCACACTCTCCATAGCCAAGAACACAGCATCCATGGGGCCAGACAACATTCCAGGCTGCGTTCTACACGAACTACAGAACAAACTGGCACCCCACCTAAGTACTATGTTCAATCATAGCCTCACCTCAGGCTTTGTGCCTGTTGAATGGCGCACAGTGACGGTTATCGGACTCCACAAGGGAGAGCCACCACAGACCCTGGGAACTACCACCCGATTAGCCTGACGAGCCTGGTCTGCAAGGCCATGGAACGCATCATCATGGAACTTATAAACAAAGACATTGGTAATCTCCAAACTCTGGACCCCACCCAGTTCGGGTTTGTAAAAGGCAGATCATGTCTCCTAAACCTGATAGACTTCTTTGAAGCAGTCACCAAAGCCGTAGACGAGGGTAAGGTGGTTCACACAGCCAATCTAGATCATGCCAAGGCTTTCGACACCATCCCCCACTCTGGAATTATAGATAAACTCACTAAACTTGGTATAAATCCCTATGTCACAAAATGGGTTGCCAACTGGTTCACTGACAGAACCCACACTGTGAAAGTAGCAGACTCCAAATCCGACTTCAGACCAGTGGCAAGTGGAGTATCACAGGGTTCAGTCCTGGGTCCTCTCCTGTTTGGCATCTACTTCTCTGAAGTGCAGGCTAACACAGAAGTTCTTTGGCTAACGAAGTTTGCAGATGACTGCAAACTAGGAGCCATAATCGAAACTCCTAATGATGTTGACATCCTACAAAAGGGCCTCACTGAGACAGATGCCTAGTGTCAAAGCCATGACCTCAACCTCAATAACAAAAAGTGAATTGTCATCCCCTTTGGTAAAAACTCTGTACCAATGAACTACAACATAGGCGGTAGTATACTTATAACCGAAAGTGTGATAAGAGACCTTGGGACACAGGTGGACAATAGTCTCTCCTTTGATAATCACATCACCACAGTAGTCAGGAAATCCTTCTACATGGCACACCTCATCATAAAAGGTTTTTCATCCAGAAAAAAAGAGGTCATTGTTCCCCTCTACTCATCACTCATTAGACCCATTATAGAGTACAACGCCTCTTTTGGTATGTACCTCACAAGACAACTACAACAACTGGAAAGGCCACAGAAATACCTCACAGAGACGATTACTGGCCTCAAACAGATGCCCTACGCAGACCGTCTCAAAAAACTCCAGCTTTACTCCGTCGCATATCGCCTACTCAGAAGTGATCTCTGCCTAACATACAAAACTATGTCAAACCTAGAGCTGTTGGACATGCTCCACTTAAAGAAATCCCAATCCCTCCGAGCTACACGCTCTAGGGGCCTAAACCTTGTCACCACAATAAACAGAACATGCCAAAGGGATAGATTCCTGTCCCAGAGACTTCCCATACTCTGGAATAAACTACCTATCTATATCAAACAAAGCTCCTCATTAGCACTCTTCAAGAAAAATCTTGATGATTGGATGGGAAATAGGAAATTCACACAGGGGATCACTTCTGTGGCTCTGCTCGACAGTGGCACAGGAAAACAATTTTCTTGGGTGGCAAAAGCCAGGGTACGAAAAGGCTGGGCTTGTATAGGCCCCAGGGCCGATAGCCTAGTACCTACCTATGAACCTATGAACAGGATTAAAAGGTCTGGTGTGACAAGCATGCTCGACCTAGAGAGTATGCTGCAGGGCAGCAGGTAATGGTTCTTATTCCTGTCAGACACAATAAGTTGCAGGCAGCTTGGGAGGGACCCTTCAAAGTGGTACGGAAGGTCAATGATGTTCACTACACAGTAGAACTGCTAGGCAGGAACCAGGGGACAAACTGTACTATGTTAACATTATGAAACCTTACCATGATAAGCAGGCCCTTGTGCTAAATATTTTCAGTAAGAGACAGGAGGAGTCTGAGGGGGGTCTATGGCTACAGCGAGGGAAATCCCAAATTATTATGGTAGAGCCTAGGGTTGCAGGCATATGATATGACAGTGCAGCACCGCAGTGAGGTTATCAATGCCAACACAGATGGGTTCTCAAGACAGTGAATGGGGTAATGTATTCCCAAACTGGTTCAATACTCTTAAGCAACATTTCTCAAGGATAACTTGAAAAACTAATCTGTGGGGGGGGTGACAAAAGGAGGTACTGCCATCACTGCTAGCTGGAATTTTGTAAATAATCATGTCATTTGTGAATATCAACATGATTCATATGCTTGTGTTACAAATGTATTAGAACTGTATGTTGTCTGTATATCAAACTGCTGGTACAGAAGTGTGCATTGAAAGGGCTTGTAAAGTACTGAGCTTAAAGATGTAACCACAGTGTACCCTACTGGAAAAGAACATAAATGTATATAAACTATTGTAACTGTGTAAATGTATGTATTTTAATAGTGGAAATTGGAACATAGAAGGTTAACTTGCAAAACATCAGAAAAATAGTTGAAATTCAATTATTTTATAATAGCTCCATAAAAGATGGTTTCAATGCAGCAAGGAGACAGGATGTCTAAAACTAGGGAGCCGTCTGCATTGTCATGTAAGTGTTTTATTGTTTTATGTCTTCCAACAGCTGTAAAGATCTAAGGGCTATGTATTTTTCACAGGTAGATGCTAAAGGCTTGCCGTTTCTAGCAATGGGGTTTCATTGCAAACTGAAGTCAGATGACAAGAAGTGATGTCATCCCGCAAGTTAACCCAGCAATAACATTTGAGATATTAATTTAAGAACTCTCCGAGAGAGAGACAGAGCATTCTGTATTCTGACTTGGACCTGAAAACATCAGCTAGAAGATCTATTCACCACATTTGCCTTGTTCTAGAAGTAAGTTAACTAGGGTACAGCAATTTCTCTTAGGTTCAGACAGGAATATAGTGAAGTATAGATTAGATGTTTTCTTTTTTTTTATTTGAGACTGTCCTGCAATGTTGCTTTAAATATTTACTGTGATTTTGAACTCTGTGATTATTTACAGAGTATTTTCTTGTTCATTATTTATTATTAAATATATTTAAACCTCTCATTGTTGCTGATATCTGTGAGACATATTTAAGTTCTAAGAGTACTTGCATATTTATTTGGTGACACTTTGGGCTACTCCTAATAGCCTTGCTCTTGGTCAAACTACCATTTGGATTAATAGTAACATTGCACAGTAAGATTGGACACCCTTTGTTAAGGGCCTTTTAGTAGCTGATAAGCAGTGGCTGGTGGTAGTCAAAACTACCTTATAGTCTGGACAGAAGGGGCCATAGCTAGTAAACCTGTGCCATCCTTTCCCGTGTGTGTGTGTGTGTGTGTGTGTGTGTGTGTGTGTGTGTGTGTGTGTGTGTGTGTGTGTGTGTGTGTGTGTGTGTGTGTGTGTGTGTGTGTGTGTGTGTGTGTGTGTGTGTGTGTGTGTAAATCAAATCTCAAAGAGTGTGTGTGTCAGCTACTTGGTCAGGGACACAAAGCACTGGTTGGACAGAGAGGTTACTGGAGGTCTTGGCTTGGCCACTAAGTTGAGATCTCAACTCTATAGCTGTGACATTGGGGAGTCTTGTTGAGGATCTGGAGAAAGTGGGAGAAACCAGCTCCAAACTGACTGTAGTCTCTGTGTGCTCTTAAGGGAAATTGCTCTTTACTGTGTGTGTACTTCTCATCCCCCACTGTTGCCAGTGGTGAGGATTGTGGCCTCTTGATTACTGGGCCACAAGTAGGGCATCACAAACTCCACAAATTTGTGCATGTTGATAACTCTCTTCCACAGTCACTGTATCCCATGATATAACACAACACTGTATTAGCTTGAGTTCTACTTTTTGTTTTTATTGCTAATCCTTTTCTAAGTCTAATTAATTTACATGGTACATATATTTCTTAAGGCACTGCATTTATACAAAGTAAACTACCATTAACAACTGTTATTCAATGGATTCTACAGAAAGGCTTCACTAGCATTCTTAGATGTTGTGGCAAAAATTACATCATAAAATTTAATGTATGTCATTTCTCGCAACTTAAAGGCTCAGTTTCAAAATCCAGCTACAAATCAAAGGCGTTACTGACTGCACTTTGGAACATGTTCAGCCATTCAGAAATCCGGGAATTTGCCTAAGCACCATGTTATAATTTTCTGACCCGCACAAACCATATAGTCATCATAAATGAAAACATAAATCATATTACAAAGTTAGTCGACTCTTCTTTAAAGGAGTTGTCAAAAGCATAGTCAAAAACATCATAGTAGCTCAGATGGACTACAGTCTGCTTGTGCAGTAAATCTCCATAAAAATGTTAAATACTATTTGACATTTGCTTGATGGCAGATGTAAGCAATAATTTAATTTACCCTTTACATTCATTCTTTATCTTCACCTTTTTTCCTCCAGTCCCATGCCTCTTGAATGCTTTGTTGCATTTGTTTTCCACAGCCTCTCTGTCAACTGTATTTTTGAAAAAACAGAGAAGTCAGTGTTTATGAGCTGGTCTCTGCAGCCCTTCCTCCGCTACCATTTCCTTCCTGTTCAGAATGACCCTTTCTTATCCTCCTTGTGTGATGCTGTGCACTTGTCCTTCCTATTCAGAGTGACTTCATGTATATCTTCCTGCCACGATTTTGTCCATGTATTCTTCCTATTCAGAGTGACCCCATGCATATCTTCCTGCCATGATATTGTTCTCGTATCTCATCCTTACTTTTTTACTGTTCTCTTCTGAGAAGACCATGCTCCTTTAATTTTGATCATAAATTTCCCACATCCTAGACACCAACCTATTGCCATTTTATTCTGGAATATATCTAGCAGTCTGATGACCCTCTCCTAATATGTGCATGTCTGGCTTGGCCATGGTTTCATAGTAGAAAGGAATCATTGACTCTTGGCTTCTGGAGTGAATCTCCTTGAGGATGCACACCAGTATTCTATTTGCAGATGCCACATCCCTCTCACTCTACTAGATCTGTGGACAACAGATATGACCAACACCAGAAATCCTTTTCCTGCTCCCATAGTTAATACTCTAATCCCCCCAGCTGATTCTCCACAATGATTTTCTAGTGATCCACATTAAGTCCAGTGTCCTTAACCAGCTAAGAAATAAACACATAAACAAAATGTAAGGTATTTCAGCTTTATTCTAACATTCCAAAAGAGGAATAGCAGTTAGGAGGAAGGGGCTATATTGTCATTGCTCTGCCCATTTAAGCAGCATTTCCTAGTCCTTCACTACATCCTTCCCCTTTCCCCATTCTCCATTCTCCATTTTCCTCTGCTGCAACTATTTTTGCATCATCAGTGATAAGGGTGATTCTCTTCTCATTTCCTTCACATGTATTTGAAAGTCACACTGAAGAATACTGGACAAAATACCACCCCTTGGTACTACACTCCACATGTCTTCTGTCCATACAGTATCCCTTTCACTACAATCATATGGGTGGTATCCCTGAACCAGTCATCAGTCTAGTTTTTCATCTTTTGCCTACCTCATTATACCTGCAGTTTTCTTATAAAATGCACCTGCCCAGGAATAAGTAAAGACCTTGTTACTATCTGGGAAGACCACATAGGTTCATAGGGTCATAGGTTGGTACTGGGCTATCTGCCCGAAGGACTATATTAGCCCAGCCACATTGTGCGGTATTCACCGCCCCTTTAGTAGTTCCCTAGACCCTTGTACTAGCAGCTAGTACCTTGGCCCCTATCTAGTAGTGCTGTTGGTGTGATCCCCGGTGTGAACTTTCTGTTACCCATCCAGTCATCAAGGTTCCTCTTGAAGAGTGATAGTGAGGGGCTCTGTCTTATGTAGATTGGAATCCTGTTCCATAGTAAGGGAAGTCTCTGCGAAGGGAATCTATCCCTCCAGCATGTTCTAGTCGTTGTTGTGTTGAGGTTTATATCCCTAGAGCGTGTAGCTCGAGTAGATTTGGTTTTGCTAAGATGGAGCATGTTCAACAATTCTGGGTTGGACATGGCTCTGTACGTTAGACAGAGATCGCCTCTCAGAAAGTGGTATGCAACAGAGAACAGTCTTAGCTTTTTCAATCGTGCTGCATAGGGCAACTGTTTGAGGCCAGTAATCCTCTTGGTTAGGTACCTCTGTGGTCTCTCCAGCTGCTGGAGATGTCTAGCCAGGTACATTCCAATTGGTACATTGTACTCAATAATGGATCTGATGAGGGAAGAGTAGAGGGGCACCATTACATCCTTAGATCTTGATGCAAACCCTTTCATGATCAGATGGGTCACATAGAAGGATTTTCTAACCACTTTGGCAACATGGTTATCAAAGGAAAGCTGACTATCTACTTGGGTCCCTAGATCCCTTATTTCTTCTTCAGATTTCAGGGGATTACCTCCTATGTTGTAGTTTGCGGGTACTCTGTTTTTTCCAATGGGGATTACTACGCATTTTTTTGCATTTATCTTGATACCATGGCTTTGACACCATGCATCAGTCTCATTTAGGCCCTTCTGGAGGATCTCCATGTCAGCCGGAGGCTCTGTTATAGCACCCAGTTTTCAGTCGTCTGCAAACTTAGTCAGCCACAGCCCTTCCGTGCTTGCCTGTACTTCTGAGAAGTATATGCCAAACAGGAGGGCCCCAGGACAGAGCCCTGAGGCACACCACTCATTACTGGTCTGGATTCGGACATAGATCCCGCTACTCTTACTTTATGGGATCTGTCTGAGAGCCAGTTTGCGATCCATCTTGTGACGTAAGGGTTTATGCCCAGGCTGGTGAGCTTATCAATAATACCTGAATGGGGAATGGTGTCAAATGCTTTAGCAAGGTCAAGGTAAGCCGTGTGTACCTCCTTTCCCTTATCTATAGCCTGAGTAACTGTCTCAAAGAAATCCACCAGGTTCAGGAGGCATGATCTGCCCTTGATGAAGCCGAACTGTGTGGGGTCCAGCGACTGGAGGTTCCCAATCTCTCCATTTATGAGTTGCATAATGATTCGCTCCATAGCCTTACAGATCAGACTGGTCAGGCTTATTGGTTGCTAGTTCCCAGGGTCAGTTGTGGTCCCACCCTTGTGATTTCAAGACCCCAGAAACCTTGAGAACACTGCTATTCACATAAACTCTATAGAAGCATGTTATTAGCTGCACAGAAGCAGATGTACCCACCAGGAAGAAGTATAGAACTAACTCAGAAATCACCAAAGTAGGAAAAGAACAGGACCAGGAAAAATAAATCCACAGCTAGGAAGCAAAAACCAGCAAGCTTCGTAAATCCTTTATTGGGTGACCACAAACAACGAATGAGCTGCTACCAGTAAATACCGAGCTTTATCAAGTTAACAGTATGATGCAGTTGGCTTGAATAAATACAAGTCATAAAATCACATGATAAAATAATTAATTAACGTGTTTAACTCAATTAAGCAAAAAATGACTGAACTGATTATTCAAGGTTATTAAAACACCTTTTCATACTGAAAATGTTAAAAACACAAAAAGTGTATGTATTAATATATAAATATAAATATTGCATTAAAATATATATAACTGTATACATAACAATGACAAAGGTAAATAAAAATATATATATAAAAAATATATAAATATGGACAAGTAAATAATCTCATTCATAATAAAAACTAAATAGTCCATTCCAAGCCAAAATTAAAATAAAATGTGCTGAAATCTAGACCTAGTACCACTTATAAATAAATTAATAACAATGTATATTTACGTTGTTTGTGGTCACCCAATAAAGGATTTACGAAGCTTGCTGGTTTTTGCTTCCTAGCTGTGGATTTATTTTTCATAGAACTAACTCAAAAAACAAGCCATCCTGGTGTCATCATAACATCAATAGGCTCTCATTAAACTAAACAAACAACTCAAACAACTTAGAGAACAAATAAAGTCTACAAAAAACAAATCTGAAATAAATTTGGCCTTCCAGGCTGAGGACAATCACAACACATTCTTTTGCTATGTCCGCAACCTCACAGGCAATACATAATTGTGTACAGAGCTCATTATTAATGGAGCCACCTATACTGAGCCAGAAGATATAGCAAACCTACTGGCAGACAAATTCAGCTCTAACTTTAGCCTTCTCTCCCCCTCAGCCTCCCCTCAGGAAATACCATCAAATATAACTCTCCATATATCACTAGGAAACATGTCCTCAATACCCTCTCTAAGGCCTAGAACACTGCACCAATGGGACCAGACAATAACCCAGGATGCCTTCTAACAGTATGAAACTTGACATTTCAGGCCCTCTATAATTGCTATTTAACTGTAGCATCTGAACAGACTTTGTGCTTCATGAATGGAGAACAGCAACAGTCATCCCTTTGGACAAAGGTGGGCCATCTACAGAGTCTATTCCATTTATATACTGCTTTTTCCATTAAAAGGACTTTCTTGTGTCTAAATTGCATAAGTCTCACTTGTTTCATATGCAAAGCGATAGGTAGAATTACCATGGAAATGATCAATAATTGTATAGAAACCTTCAAACATTGTACCCAACTTTTTCTTGCCTTTGATTCTCCAGGCTGGTGAGCATATCAATATTACCTAAATGGGGAATGGTGTCAAATACTTTAGCAAGGTCAAGGTAAGCCATGTGTACCTCCTTTCCCTTATCTATAGCCTGAGTAACTGTCTCAAAGAAATCCACCAGGTTCAGGAGGCATGATCTGCCCTTGACGAAGCCGAACTGTGTGGGGTCCAGCGACTGGAGGTTCCCAATCTCTCCATTTATGAGTTGCATAATGATTCGCTCCATAGCCTTACAGATCAGACTGGTCAGGCTTATTGGTTGGTAGTTTCCAGGGTCAGTTGTGGTCCCACCCTTGTGTAGTGGGACCAACACTGCCGTGCGCCATTCTATGGGCACATATCCTGTGGAGAGTCTGAGACTGAACAGGGTATTAGGATGCAGGGTTAATTCCTTTTGGAGCTTGTGTATGACACAGCCTTGGACACCATCTGGTCCCATGGAGGCAGTGTTTTTAGCATCAGATAGAGCCTTGTTAACCAACGTATCAGTAATAATTGGACTTACACAATCCCCCGGAATGATAACAGGCCCTGTAGGTGGTGGGGGGGGGGGGGAGAAATTTGCACTGAACCTGTCAGCCAAGATGTTGGCAATGTCAGAAGGGTCAGTGTATTTTGTTCCATTTTGTACTAGCTCAGAACAGACCTGAGCGTTGCCATTTAGGTTTTTGACGTAGCCATAGAAGGCCTTATGGTTATCCTTGGCATCCTTGGCAACTTTCTTTTCAAAATTAGCTTTAGTTGACTTGATGAGGGCCCTCTACTGTTTGCAGCTACATTGCTCTCCTTTTGTAACCCAGTAATGAAACTAGATCAGGTTTGATTGACAACTGTTTAAAGTCATAAACCTATGTCAGTTATTGTCTTCTATAGTGATGCCCTCTAGTAATTCACCAGACTTTCCTTCAGGATACTCTATGTGACATTCTTTATAATAGTTGCAAGATTAAATTGCCAGCAGTTACTCAGATGCCCCTAAACCCCATCCCCACCCCCACCCCCCACTTCTGCAAGGGTACTGCTCTTGCTGTCCTCAGGCACATCATTCCTAGTCACTATTATACTGAAGATCTCTGTCTGGGGATCTACCAGTACGCTCACCAGATTCCAGATAACATAAGATTCTGGGTTGCAGCCCATTTGATCCTTGTGCCTTATCTTCCCTCAGGGCAGCCAGTTCCCCCTCCACATCCTTCTGCTCTATACTTTTGTCTGTCCAGTGCTCTCCCACTCTGTCCTATCTCCCTTTCAGCGTGACCGCTTTCTCTGTCTCCCTTTCATTTTAAAGACTGAGACAAGGTATTCCTTTCAAACCCCAGGCTTCTTCTTTTCATTTGATTCTCTCTTTCCCAACCTTTCTTCAACTGGGAAGGTCTGCTCTTTAACATCCTTCATCTAATGTATACCTAAAAAAAAACATTTGTTTCCTTTCTCAACCCAGCATTACATTGATCTGTCAGCAGAAAAAAGCAAGTTTTCTATCTCTTCTTCCTTATTTGTGTAGCTGGTGTCTTTCTTTTGCCTTTCTGTGTCCCTTCTATTAGCCTATCTCATTATCCTGGCCTTCATAAAGGATTCTGTGGTCTTACAGTCCACAGCAAGCTTAGGTATTCTATTCCATTTATATACTGCTTCTTCCATTAAAATAACTTTCTTGTGTGTAAATTGCAGGTTTTACCTGTAATCTGTAAGCATTCCCCTTCCTTCATCCTCTGTCTCTTGAACCATATGTTATCACATTGCTCAGTGAGGGTCTTAAGGCACCTTTACGAAGAGCATCTAATTTCATGAGCCAAATGTGGCAGTTTGTGCAGATGTCATTCAAAAATTCTCACCTTTTCTTAGGTGAGAATAGATTTTGGTCTTACAATTTCTCCACATACTTTTTATCCTCTGTTGCCTTTATTATGGAGACTCCATTGTGAGACAAACCTATGTCTCTCTCACCAGGTAGAGTAAGGAGATAGTCATGGTCAGTTGCTTGTCAGGAGCCAGGATCATCCACATTATGCACACACCACAAGTACCAGGATGACAGTCCATGTAGGTATAAATGTTGTGACATATCGCCCTAAAATATATAAAGAGAGACATCTTGGAGCTCTCAGAATATTTGTCCCAGGCTGGTATAAGCCTAGCATTGAGCAGCGTTTTACTTTCTCTAAGGATGTTGACACAATATGAACAGTGAGTTGTCTGACTTTTATAATTGGCTTAGTTTCTGGTGTCATTCTAAGGTGGTGTAACATTTGTCGGCATGGAATGAGATGGTCAAAAGATCACTCCACTTTGCCATGGATGGTCTGCACTTCTCCCCTCTAGGCTTTCAAATAACAGCTAAAATATTATCTTCCCCCATAGTGTCATTTTTAAACAATGCCAAACTGAAAGTGCTTCCGACATAGCAAATCAAAACCAACAAAATCTAAAGGTGTTACTGCTCAGTGCTAGGAGTCTAAGCAAGAAACTCCACTACCTACAAGCTACATTCAAGCTGAAAATGCTTATATCTGTACAGTCACTGTGACATGGTTTAAAGCCATGGTGAGCACACTGACAGTGAAAGGTTATAATGCCTTCCACACATTTAGACCAGCTATTACACAGCTAGGGACTAAGAGAGGAAGTGTCTTGACTTACATCAGAAATAAATATACCTCAAGGCTGGTCAAACAGGACAATGTTCATGAGCTTCTCAATATTTAAATCACCATATGTAAAATCCCATGACACTTCCTAGCAATCTATAGGTCCACATATGTGACCCAGAAAGCCCATAACATGTATTTAAGCTAACTGGATACACTCACCATCCAACCCATTACCATATTCATGGGCAACTTTAATTGCCCCACTATTAACAAGGAAATAATATATGACACCAAGTATGAAGGCACAGAGATTCCTGGATTTTGTAAACACAAACTCCCTGGACCAGATTGGCAATATGCTAACTAGGTGTGCAAATGTACTGGATTCGGTCCTCACTAATATGGGAGAGTGAACCCCCCTTCCCACTGTAATGTCTTCTCTGGTAAGGTCAGACCACAAAATGTTATTTTTTGAAGTAAAAATAAAACCCAGAACTTCAGCTAACCCTAGAATGTTCAGGAACTACTCTAAAGCTAACTCCCTACTATTATTTATTTATTATTTATTTATTTTACATTTGTTAACCAGGAAAGTCCAACTTGGAATGAAGCCAGTTTTGAATGGAGGCCCAGGGAGAAACACTCAAGATGCATGTATTTTAACATGGGAGGAAACCGGAGCACTCAGAGGAAACCCACACAAATGCAGGGAGAACATGCAGACTCCACACAGAAGGCTCTCCAGCTGAGGATCAAACCAGAGACCCTCTTGCTGTGAGAAGACAACAATACCGTTGCACCACTGTGCCATCAATTATGTGATAACCTTGCAAGATTTCAAGACCCCAGAAACCTTGAGAACACTGCTATTCACATAAACTCTATAGAAGCATGTTATTAGCTGCACAGAAGCAGATGTACCCACCAGGAAGAAGTATAGAACTAACTCAGAAATCACCAAAGTAGGAAAAGAACAGGACCAGGAAAAATAAATCCACAGCTAGGAAGCAAAAACCAGCAAGCTTCGTAAATCCTTTATTGGGTGACCACAAACAACGTAAAATGAGCGTTTTCGCTCAGTAAATACCGAGCTTTATCAAGTTAACAGTATGATGCAGTTGGCTTCAATAAATACAAGTCATAAAATCACATGATAAAATAATTAATTAACATGTTTAACTCAATTAAGCAAAAAAAGACTGAACTGATTATTCAAGGTTATTAAAACACCTTTTCATACTGAAAATGTTAAAAACACAAAAAGTGTATGTATTAATATATAAATGTAAATATTGCATTAAAATATATATAACTGTATACATAACAATGACAAAGGTAAATAAAAATATATGTATAAAAAATATAGAAATATGGACAAGTAAATAATCTCATTCATAATAAAAACTAAATAGTCCATTCCAAGCCAAAATTAAAATAAAATGTGCTGAAATCTAGACCTAGTACCACTTATAAATAAATTAATAACAATGTATATTTACGTTGTTTGTGGTCACCCAATAAAGGATTTACGAAGCTTGCTGGTTTTTGCTTCCTAGCTGTGGATTTATTTTTCATAGAACTAACTCAAAAAACAAGCCATCCTGGTGTCATCATAACATCAATAGGCTCTCACTAAACTAAACAAACAACTCAAACAACTTAGAGAACAAATAAAGTCTACAAAAAACAAATTTGAAATAAATTTGGCCTTCCAGGCTGAGGACAATCACAACACATTCTTTTGCTATGTCCGCAACCTCACAGGCAATACATAATTGTGTACAGAGCTCATTATTAATGGAGCCACCTATACTGAGCCAGAAGATATAGCAAACCTACTGGCAGACAAATTCAGCTCTAACTTTAGCCCTCTCTCCCCCTCAGCCTCCCCTCAGGAAATACCATCAAATATAACTCTCCATATATCACTAGGAAACATGTCCTCAATACTCTCTCTAAGGCCTAGAACACTGCATCAATGGGACCAGACAATAACCCAGGATGCCTTCTAACAGTATGAAACTTGACATTTCAGGCCCTCTATAATTGCTATTTAACTGTAGCATTTGAACAGACTTTGTGCTTCATGAATGGAGAACAGCAACAGTCATCCCTTTGGACAAAGGTGGGCCATCTACAGAGTCTATTCCATTTATATACTGCTTTTTCCATTAAAAGGACTTTCTTGTGTCTAAATTGCATAAGTCTCACTTGTTTCATATGCAAAGCAATAGGTAGAATTACCATGGAAATAATCAATAATTGTATAGAAACCTTCAAACATTGTACCCAACTGAATTTGGTTTCATCAAGGGCAGATCATGCTTAATCAACCTGGAGGAATTCTTTGAGAAGGTAAACAAAGCAACAGATAAGGGCAAAATGGTTTACGCTTCCTTCCTTGACATGGCAAAGACATTTGACACAATAAACCACCCAAGAAATGTTGATAAACTGAACAGGTTAGGTATAAACTCTTTTGTCACTCAGTGGATAGCCAGCTGGCTTACAGACAGGAACCAGGAAGTTAGAACTGGAGAGTTCACCTCTACAAAGAGGACATTCACAAGCAAAGTCCCTTAGTGATCTGTCCTGGGACCATTCCATTTTGACATTTACTTCTTTGAAGTCAAGGCCAATGTCAAGGACATCTGGCTGACTAAATTTACAGATGACTGCAAAGTAGGAACAGTCATAGAATCCCCCACTGACACTAATGTTCTCCAGGAAGGGCTGACAGAGATGAATAACTTGTGTCAGAACAATGGACTAAAACTGCATGTCAAGAAATGTATATGGGAAGTCATCCAACCCTGGTAACTAACATATTGACAGCACACTGCCTAAGAGTCAACCCACTAGTCAGGGATTTGTGGACATACATAGACAGTAATATAGCATTTGACCATCATGGGTCTATGGCACTGAGGAAATCATTCCATGTTGTGCAACTAATAGACAAAGGTATGGCATCTAGTTCCAAGGAGGTAATTTCTCCACTTTATTCAGCAGTCATCAGACCTATCATTGAGAACAATACCCCCTTTGGTATGTACCTAACTAGGCATATCCAGCTACTGGAACACCCACAAAGATTTCTCTGTAAAAGAATACAGCAGTAATATGACTGGAAAAAAAACTTAAGAACCAGCTGCTAAAAAACTACAATGTGGAATAGATTTTTCATTTGGGTGAAGTGCAGCTGGGTGGTGCTTATAAGGACTATGGAATGCCCAACCACCAAAATGGCCAGGGGAAGAATAAAATAAACCACAGATGTATAGTCCAGCACCTAGGAGATGTTGAGGCTGCCTCAACAACTCCTAGGTGCTGGACTATACATCTGTGGTTTATTCTGTAAAAGAATATATGGCATAAGAAACATGTTCTATGAAGACCACCTCAAATCCCTATCCCTGTATTCTGTCACCTAGAAGCTCTTGAGGGAAGATCTATGCCTGGTATACAAGGCATTGTTGGACTCCACCCTGATAGACCTCCTGCATATCCACAAAACAAGCACCACCAGAATTACCTGTATTAAACCTTAAACTTTGCTTGCTTTATAAATAGGACCTGCTGGATCGACAAGTATGTATCCCAGAGATTACCCTTCTCTGGAACAGGCTCCCCATCTATGTGAAGCAAAGTTCCTCCCTAACCCAATTCAAGTGTAATTTGGATAATTGATGGGAAACAGAAAATCTATCCCTGGTTTGGCACCTATGTCCCTAATGGACACAGGCAGCCTATAAATCTTTCATCTCCCAAGCCTCTGCTTACACTTATTAAGGGTACCAGAACTTGTCAGAAATTTGGTATGCATGGCTAGGCTTAAAAAGGCCCTTGTGGTCATTAGCCTAGTGCACACCTATAAATCTGTTATTAGCCATGTAGCCTTTCTTATTTGTTCTTAACTAGGCTGGCATCTGTATTCCAGTAAGGCTATAAGAAGTGCACAGAGCAATACTGACAGGGCCTTAACAGGTCTATAAAGAGGAGTAATATCATCCCTTTGCTCCTGAAGTCTGCACCTCTAAGGATAAATCCACCTACCTAGACACCATTCTTTCATGTTAATCCATATTTTTTTCCTACTCTGAGTCAGTTAAGATTGCCTGTCAGGCTATTGTGAGGGACTAAGTCAGATGTATACAACACTGGCTAGTTTCCTTTGCTGAGTCTGAATGTAACTTAGTCATGAAGATGAAATGAGTTTGGCTGACATGGCCTATTTTATGCCAATCCATGGTGGTACTACAATGGCTAACTGGACTATCTACTTTTATTCTCCCTCTGAAAGCTGCATCTTGCACTCACATTGCTGATAATGTCCCAACCACATATCTTTCCACTTCTGACCCTCTTTTCTATCATTCTCCTCCATTCTTTATAACTTCAGATGCTCCCATTCTCTGACTTTATCATTGTACATACACTGAATACATACTCTGTACAGACAATCTGTCAGCTTCTGTGATATATTTTTATAATACTGGATTGCCTTTCTGCTGTATCTACTCTTTTGCATAATATGTGGACTTCAGTGTATATATATATATATATATATATATATATATATATATATATATATATATATATACACACACACACATCACATACAACAAGGCATTCTGGATAGTGAGTTGTAATAACATTACTCAAACAGTTTAAGTGCCTGTTGAGTATATGTTGTCTCTGTTTAATGTTTGATTCCATTTAATTTTGCTTGTGCTATCCCTTATTAATGTTTGATTTCATTTGATTTTGCTTGTGCTATCCCTTATTAATGTTTGATTTCATTTGATTTTGCTTGTGCTATCCCTTATTAATGTTTGATTTAATTTGATTGTGCTTGTGCTATCCCTTATTAATGTATGATTTCATTTAATTTTGCTTGTGCTATCCCTTATTAATGTTTGATTTCATTTGATTTTGCTTGTGCTATCCCTTATTAATGTTTGATTTAATTTGATTGTGCTTGTGCTATCCCTTATTAATGTATGATTTCATTTGATTTTGCTTGTGCTATCCCTTATTAATGTATGATTTCATTTGATTTTGCTTGTGCTATCCCTTATTAATGTATGATTTCATTTGATTTTGCTTGTGCTATCCCTTATTAATGTATTATTTCATTTGATTTTGCTTGTGCTATCCCTTATTAATGTTTGATTTCATTTGATTTTGCTTGTGTTATCCCTCATTATTGTTTGATTCCATTTGATTGTGCTTGTGGTATCTCTCATTAATCTTTGCATTCATTTTTTCTTGTGCTGTCTCTTAGTGATGTCTGGTTTAAATTTTATTTTGCATCTGTTTTTTTTCTGTTTTTTTTTTTCTGGGCTGAGTCTGAAAATGGCTCATCTGGATTAACATTTTACCATGGTTAACAAATAAATGAGAAGTATTTCTATTTAAGCCTCCAGTGAATATGGGCACCTACCCAGTCAGACTTTCCCAGTAATCAAATGTCAATAAATAAATGTTTTTATGTTCTTTTTTCCCCTAGGGATCTAAAGCAATGTTTCTTTCCTCTTTACTCTTCCGGCTAGATCTTTTTATAGATTTGCCATTACCTTTCATACTACTTTTTATTTCCTTTTTTCAGTGAATCGTGGGAATTGATGATAATAAATTATGATTCCTGCTTCAACAAAACCTCTCTCATTGAGCAGCATGATCACCTCAGACAAATGCACGATAGCCAAAGTCCAACAACCAGTCCCTCTTCAGCTTTATGATCACTAATACTTTTAACAGAATTGCAGCAATTCACATATAAATACTATTTTAAGGACAATAAACTGATGACAGTCACATTAATAATGTTTCAACTCAAATAACCACATCTTTAACACCATTCAGACAAAAAAAGAAAGAAAAATCTAAAAATAAGCTAACTAAAAGTGCTTTTGTGTTGGTTTATAGTAACTAAAAATTGGCCTTACTATGATTGACTGCCAATATTCCAGTCAAAAATACCTGATTTTTAGCATTAGCCTCTTCTCTTCTCTAAAAAGTTGCCTGCAAAGCCAGTATTACATAATAATCTTTAAGCTTAAGTAGGCAAATAATATAGAATGAGCTGTGTAGGAACTCACATTTTTAAGCACTGAGAACATTCTGAATAAATGCTCATAGTTCATAAGGAATAAGATGAGTTTATGACTTTCTCTAGGAATACATCAAGCCATCGGCCATCATTTCTACACCTACTAAATCAGAGATCCACAACTAAATCCTTATCAAATTCTTTTCCTACCCATCAATCCAAATATGTAAGCTTGTCATGAGAGAATGAGGGTGGCAATTTCAAATGCCGTGACACATGGAGCCTGAATGACAGAAACACGGACTTACATATATTAAGTCCAAGATGGCCATTTCTCAGACTGTTCCCTTTTCTCCTAGCTAGGGTGATCTCGGAGACAGTATATATATACACAGAAGTATTACAAGTAATATATATCAGTTTTGTGAGGTTGCCTCCCACATCAAGGGTGCCCCTTGCAAATAAAAAAAGAAGTTTAAAGGAGAAGAGCAGTCTTCAGGCTTCGCTGGTTTCCTAGGTTTTCAGTCTTTTTTCAGCTTGTCGGCACGCAACACTTTGAGTGCCAGCATTTCAATAGAGAACAGTCTGAGACATGAGCAAAGTAACAAAAACACCAATATTATGCCACACTTTCAAACCTCTTGTGATACTTATGTTTTATAAAAACATGCAAGCACTATATCATAAAAACACTAAACTTATTCTACAATTACAGTCACCCAGATTACTCCTCCTGATATCTAGAAATCAACAGTTATCAGACTTAGCAAAAAAAACACATTGAGAGATTCTACATCCAACTTCAGGACAATCTCATGACTCACACTATATGGAAATCCTGGAAAAATACTTTTTAAGCCAAATCTGCAATTTTCTGCGTACATATGAAACATTCTTCTCACAGCAGCAGCAGCACAGATTGTGGGTAAACAGAGGTACTCATACTTTGATCTGTTTCCATAGAGGGCACCAATATCTTGCTCCCTGCATCCTGCACCACCTCAGCATTATTACAAATCCTTCCCTGTTTACTTCCTTCCTATCCTGTGTGTGCTCTTGGTTTCTACAAGTCTACCTCTGTCTTCTTTATCCTTCATCGCTTGCTGCTTCTACGTTCCCTTGTCCTTTCACCTTGCCTTGTTTCTCCTTTACAACTCTTTCTTGACTGCCCGAAAAATGTGGTTCGTCTCCCATCTTTGGCTCTATCTCTCTCCAGCTTTTAACACCCATCATGTTTCCTAGCCACCTTTTGCCCTTCCTCTGCAGTCCCACTGTGCTCTTTCTTGCCTGTCTTCTAACACTCATATTTTTTCCTGAAATATCCTCTTCGACCACCTCAATACTCCTTGAACCTAACCTTGCCCTACAATACTGACTTCCTTGCCTGCATCTTTCCATTGTCTATTTAACCTTATATGTCTTCTGTAATCCAATCCAGTTACTTGGTACCCCTCCTTTATTCTGAATTGAATAGATTATCCACTACCTAGACTTTCCCTTTCAAGTGGTTTCATTGACTGGCTTAGTAAATGCCTGACAAGTGACAAGTTCATAAGTGCTAGTTTAGAGCACAAGCAGTTAACATATATAACAATCATTAGAATGATGTCAATTCACCAAACATAGTTTCAGCAACAGTAAAAAGTTTGAAAACCTCCCACTAAAACTATCGTCGGTGAACATAAGAAAAATTTGACCCTCCCCCAAACCCCCTGAATTTATATATACCAACTATGAGGCCACACAGCACTGGAGAAAAAGGCAACAGGGTCTTCATATTTTATGTTAGGCAAAACTAGCATTGCCAATTTGACACATCCCCAATAATCATATGCAGCAGCCCTTTTATATTCTAAATTAGGTGCCCTATATAAGTTCCTGTCCATTTCTCCAAATTCTCACATCTTTACAAAGCAGACAAGTTTTAACACCAAAATCCATTAGGTCAGTCATATTCTAGATTCAAAAACAAGCGCAGAGATAAAAAATTATTAGCTCAGTGTGCTGTGCAAATTGAGTAGTGATAATAAAAGGCTAAGGATAATTAAAAGATGGTGTGATTGCACAAGTGTAAATACAGACTGTTTCACTGTACGTGTTATTGAGTATATAATGACATGGAAATTAAAGCTAATGTGCTTATAAGCCACACAGTGTATGCAAATGATGAAACCCAGAATGGTGGACTGATTCAGGAACATGTAAAACAGGTACTACACTGTAATGTATACCTATTGTTTACTCCAAGATTGATGGTGCACATGAGATGAACAATATTTGGGGTCTATATTATGAGACTGAAAAACCCTTTACGCGAATACCTAAACATCGACCCCTATACCATGAACTGCAAAATTCCTGAACGCACTAAACCGCAAAAAAATAAAATATCGAACTATCATAGTCGGCCAACCCCACCACCCGCTACATAGTAGCTACCCAAACAAAATAAGTAAACCACATAAATACACTAATCAAACCCTACTTCTAACCTAAAGTAAAGCACCAAAACCCTACTTTAACCCTACACTAAACCCCATATACACAACTAACTATGCACTATCCTTAACCCCTCCCTAACCTTCAGGTCCGTAACTACTGCACACTTCCCCTACATACATACACCCAAACAAAATAAATAATACATATACATACACTTAAAAAAACCCTACATCTAACATTACACTAAATCATACATACATTATCTATCTATGCACTTACCTTAACCCAAATCCTAACCCTAAAGTCCTATGTATCGCACACTTACCTTATGGAGCTCTACCGCAGACGGGCCAACCAAAACAAATCGACATTCCGGAATTTGTGGTTTTGAACGTTCGAGGTTCCTGTACTTAATGCAATACAGGTCAACATATTCGCGTAAATGGGTTTTCAATCTCGTAATAGGAACCCCAATATTTGGAGTAATAGCATCAGCGTCTAGAACTCAGCAGCACATGTTAACAGCTGCCCTTGGAACCAGTGCCTGTCTCATTGCAGCTATCCACTCTTGCTGAGGAGGTGCAGACATTAATTGACACAGCCAGCTCATTGACCTGCAGATTGTGGACCATTTCTATGTGGACAGGGAGACTGCATGAGATCTTGCCAAACTACGTCACCCACAAGTGAAGCTGAGAAGAATTCATGGCATGCCCATTATTGAAAAAAATTAAGGTACATGTAGATTTATCTACAGGGACTGCTCATTGACCTACTATGGACACATTAGAGATATCACACGCATCAGCCTCACAAATCCTGAACTATTTTTTTTAACATTTTGGTGCAGCATACCTGCTTCTTCAGGACTGCATAGCAGAGGACCACTACCATGCTGGCATTTTACACCACTGCCCACTTCCCAGAGGTTCTAAAAGCCATTGAATTCACACATATTGTCATGAAGGCTCCATGTAATCCAGACAGGCAGACTGTAATACATCAACAGGAAGATATCCCACTCCCTTGTCAGGCAGTCTCTAAAATACCATTGTTTATAATATGTCCATGGTCCACCCAGGCAGTTGCCCAGAGTCTCACATTTGTCACACATCTGTTCTTGTGAGGGGATATCTTACAAATTCATCTAGCTGGTAGGTACACACATAAGCTAGATAGGCAGGTGTATAGACACAAGTAGCATGCAAGCAACCAGCTGAACATATGTAATATGTTAATTGTTAAGTGCTGCGGCAATGCCTGTTATGTCCTAGATCCCTGGTTAATGACCCTCTTCTGTAACTTTCAGAATACTCAGAAGGCCTATAATGCAAGACTGGCCAAATACATAATGTAGTGGGCAAGCATTCAACCAATTCAAGGGGTGCTTATGCTGTCTACATATGCCTGAGGTGGCACTGTAATGTAGTCCTACAATCTGCATTAAAGCATTTGTTTTGTGTATAATGCTGCACAACATGGTACTGCAGAAGCCCTTGAAATGGCAGGTTGACATTTTGTCAGGTTCTAACATACATGCTATACCAACAGTGGAAGGACGGGATGAGCAATTCGATGAAGAAAACAGCAGCAGCATCATACCCAGGAAGAAGCAGGCCCAACACGTTGCAGCACTTGAACATTTGTGGTGTCACGTGCAAAATAAAGTGATTCATGTCTGATCATGGCCAGGATTTGCAGGGCAGTATATGGAATAGTCAAGTGGTGTATCAGACATATCCATACCCACGCAGGTTACTTGGTGGGTAGGGCAGAGTCATCATCACTTGCGCAGTAGGTTGCAGAATGCAGTGACAAGTGACTTAAGTATTAAGGGGTAGTGTGAGGTCATAACTGGTGAACATAGTAGCCTTCTGCTTTGGAAGATTGTGGTGAGTCTGAAACCATATCCTGGATGATGGAGTGAAGCTGCCATAATGTGATCATCACTGGTTTTAACTGTGCCAGTTTGTTATGTCTGGGATTGACAAGGTTCAGTGAGGGAAGGGGTAGATCTATGGAATAATAAGCATCCACCTTAATGGGGCATACACCATGTGCTGATTTGGATAATTACCATTGACCACATGTAGGGCTGGCAGGAAACAGGAAGCGGATACAATGATGTGAATATAAGGTGCAGCCTGATGGGACAACCCAGGTATGGAGCTGGAGGAGTATCATGGGATGCAACCTAGATGATGCATGGTATGTAAATGGAAAATCTTTTAATGCAGTTTGCTTTTTTTCCTGTTAATGTATGTGTGCCTATTTCTTTAGTGACAATTTAATAAAGGTGTTTTCAAAAATGGGAATTTCAGGCTGTTTGCCCACAGGTGACAGTGAAGCTGTTTCTCCAATGTTCTCAGCAGTCTGACCTGGGACAATCTGCAGTCGACTTACACACTTCCAAACCCAGCCACAGCCATGGACATTATTGCCAGCAAAACCAGATCAGAATGTGGGTGCAGTCTGTCTCATGGTGGCAACAGGTGAGAAAACATCTACCCACTGTGACCTCAACAGCAACACTGTCTGCTTCCTGTCCCTATAGTCTGTATCACTGTGCACTTGTTGCACATCATCCTAGAATCCACAGAGCCCACTTACAATCTCTACAATGCTGTGGGTAACAACTGATTGTGCCTGGATCACCAAACTGAATAGCTCCTGGTTAATGCTATGTGCTGCAGCCATATCAGGTATGGTTCTAAAGTCATGGTGGAACCTACCCTTACTGTGTCTGTCCACTATAGTCAAACACCTCAAGGTCAGCATTCTTTTCAAATGCGTTATGTACTGAGGACACAAGTTTAGCCCACAAAATTGACATCACACTTTCATGAGGATATGTGCCAGCCTGTACCTCTACAAGAGCTCCTGTTATGGTAGATAAGGGTGATCCCTCTTCCTGTATTGTTGCAGACTGTGACACTAAGTTATTGAACTGTGCTACTTGCATGCTGCCTGAAAGCAGGTACACATATGACAACATAGACTACCCACAGATTACCCATATAACTCCTTGGCTTGCATAGTACACTAATCTAGAATACAATTTATTAACATTTATTAACGTTTGTTGACCAGGAAAGTCCACGGGGTCAGAAACCCATTTTCAGTGGAGGCCTGGGAAGAAAAGCTCTACGAGTATTACAAAGCTGACAAATTTTTAACATACATTTATCAAAAATTTTTAACATAAATTTAACAGATCTTACAGATAAAGAGACAAAACATAGTACAGTTCAACATTTTATAGAGTTTAAATAATATGCATTAGAAATCTTTAAAAATAGATTAGAAAAAGTTACATATTTCAAAAAGTATGAAAGTTAATAGAGTACTATCTGTAGTCAGAGTAACGTAAAATGGATAGTGGGTATATAGACTGTATTATAAGAGTGGTTATTTTAAGTTCTGCCATCCTAATATTTAGTTAATGTGCTATTTTCATGTGGTTTGTTTGTATGGCAGTTACAGGATGGATTATTTAGATAATGTGATTTTAGAGCTATCTTAAAGGATTTTAAGTGGTCAGTTTGGGTTATTTCAGATGGTAGGTTGTTCCATAGTTTAGCGATGGAATGGGAATACAGACACTGTCCAGCTCTTTTATTGGGTTTAGTTATGGTTAGCATGAGTTTGGAAGAGGACCTTAGTGTTCTTGTAGGAGCATATGTTTGTAGGATTGAGTTGAGTGCTGGGCAGTCATTGGGTTTGGAGATTAATTTGTGGGCTGTTAGTTGTGTGTATTGGAGATGGTGGGAAAACTCTACCATTTCAGCTCAGTGATAGCTTCGCAATGATGAGAACGGTATGGTTTACTGGAGGTGAATTTGGCTATTTTATAGTAGCAGGATTGAATTTTGTTGCTAAGGGTTGAGTAAAGGTTAGTAAATGTGGCACTACCATATAGAAGGGAGGGGATGAGTAAAGTATTGGCAAGTTTTGTTTTGGTGTATTTATCTAGGTAAAACTTGTGGCGGTAAAATTTGCCTAATTTGAAGTGTGTTTTGTGGTTCATAAGTTAGTTTGTTGTCTATTGTTATTCCTAGTAGTTTGGCTGTTTTCACATTCTATTTCTATACCGTCTTTAGCGAGGATTTTGAAGTCAGTGTCAGGTGATTTTGTGGAGAAAAGTAAAAGTTTAGTTTTTGGGGGGTTTAACATAAGTTGTACATTAATAAGCCAAGATTCAATAGAAGAAGAAGCCTTTTATGTAACTGTGAGGAGATCTGAGAAATTGTTGGAGGTGGATATTAGCATAGAATCATCGGCATATTGGATGAGGCTTTGGATGTGGGGGGCTTTGTGAAGATCATTGATAAAGATATTAAACAGTAGTGGTCCTAAAATGGATTTTTGCAGTACCCCTATGTTATTAGCTAGGTAATTAGATTGTACATTAAGCCACCATACTGATTGTTCCCTATTTTGTAGGTAAGAGGTGAACTAATTAAGGGATTTTGGGGAGCAACCTAATTCTGATAGTTGAGTTAGTAACTTAGTATGTGACACTGTATCGAAAGCCTTAGATAGGTCTAGTAATATTACTGAGGTAGGGTGACCTGCATCTATGGCTTTGTTAATGGTGTCAGAAAAAGAGAGGAGGGCAGTGATAGTGCTATGCCCTGGACAGAATCCATCTTGGGTAGGGGATAGAAGAGCATTGTCTGAGAGGTGTTTAAGTAGTTGTTTGTGAACACATTTTTCAAGGATTTTCGAAAGTGGAGAGAGTATAGAGATAGGGCAATAGTTAGAGAGGTCATGGGAGTTTCCACCTTTGTGCAGTGATGTAATAATGGCTTTTTTCTATAGATGGAGAACACAGTACTCAGAAAGAGAGCGATGTATGAGAATGCTAACTGGATATGCAATTGCAGTAGCTGCTAGTTGCAGATATTCTGGGGCAAGATTATCTGCAGAAAGTGAGCAAGGTTTGAGTTTCTTTAAGAGTTTCAAGATCAGAGAGGTGGGCACAGGTTGGACTGTACAGGAGTAGGCTGATGGAGTATTGGTATTATTTACAGAGGAGGGGGTGTGTTTGGTGGGTAGTGGGTGGTTAGAGTTTGGGTCAGATGAGGAGTCTCTGAGTAGCTTTTTAATGGTAGAGATGAAATGGGTGTTAAAGTCTTGGGAAATGTGTTGTGGAGTCTTTTCTGGTACAGGGGATGGATTTTATAAGGTGCCTGGGTTGAGTAGAGTGGAGGCAGCCCTCCAGAACCTTTTTGGATTGTTAAATGAGGTAGTTGGTTACTGGAAAAATAATCCTTTTTATCCTGTATCACTAGCTATTTTGCTTTGTTACAGAGTTGCTTGTAGTGGAGTTTGCTATGTTTTGTTCTATCTTTCAGCCATAATTTCTAGGCTTTGTTTCTAAGATAGGTAATTTGTTTGGTTTGTTTTGTTAACCAGGGGGTATGATTAAGTTTAGTCTGTTTATTACGCATTGGAGCTAAGCTGTTGAGAGTATCTAAAAAAAGTTTGTTAAAATAGTCAACAGCCTCGTCTAAAGAGAGTGTGTTTAGTGGGTTCCAGATCTGAGATTTTAAAATGCTTATAAATTTATGTTGGCCAAAGTGGCCAAGATTCCTGGAAGTTCTATATGAGTGTGTTTTGACTGTCTGAGTGTGATTCCTATAAGTATATGCTGGGAGGTGGTCACTTTGCGTGTTTGGTCGGGTGCAGACCTTGTATAATTTTGAGGGTGGGTTACTAGTATCCAGTCTAATCTTGATTCATTTTCTGCTGACAGACAGTGGGTAGGAGTAGTGATGAGTTGTGTGAAACCATGTAGGTTTATAATATTTGCTGGAGAGGGGGACACTAAGTTTAACCAATTAATGTTGATGTCTCCTAGAATTATAGCTTCATGCGATATATTTTGATTAATCTTCGAGTATGTGGTTATTTTGGCCTAGAGGAATGTAAACTACTGCTATGCATATGTGATTGTTGCTATTTATGTGAAGGGATGTGAGCAGGAGTTCTAGGTTTCCGAAAGTGGGGAGAGATTTTGTATGGGTTGTTATTTGCAGTGAGTTTTGATAGATTAATGCTACACTGCCACCTCTTTTGTTAATTCTATCAGAACGAATGATGTTGTATCTTGGAGGGTGGATTTTGGTATCAGCAATGTGTGGTTTTAGCCATTTTTCAGTTACTGCAATAATATTTGGGGTATGGGTAGTTAGCCAGTCATGAAATTCAGTAATTTTATTGCAAATACTGCATGTGTTTATTGTTATTAGGTGGAGTGCTTGGTCAGTTGGGTTAGCAGTGGATGTAGGAGGGTAGATTGGGCCTGGATGTGGGTGAATATCTCCACATTGTATTAGTGAGAGAAGTAGATAAAATATAGTGTGAGTTTGCTGTTTATGTGTGATGGGTTTATAGGGTTGCAGCAGACATAATTTAAATTTGGGGTTTAGGAGGTAGTAGTTTTAGTCTGTCTGAAATAATTGTACAATATACTAGTAGAGAGGGAGCGATGTTTGAGCAACTACGTTTGTTTAGATTTGTAGGAAGGGTTTGTGTGCAGGAGGAAGTTGGTAAGGGGAATATGGTACCATGTATGGAGGTGGTTTGTATTAATAGGATTAGATTAATGTATGGGTCAGGCAGGAAATAAAGCATGATAAGTGATGACTTTTGCTGATTGGAGAAGCCATAATGATAGAGGATTTGTGTGGGTGAGAATGATAGGGTGGGTCTTTCAGTTTGTTAATGGTGGGGGGAGTTAATTGGATGATGAGGGAAAGGAAGGGGTTGAGGAGAGAAACAAATCTAATGAAAATGGGAGTCTGTGGGAATGGGGGTAGGGTAGGGGAGCGAAGTGAGCCCGGAGCAAAGCGGAGGGCAAACAGAGCGGGAATGAGCCGGACAGCCGAAAAGTGGAAAAACAACTAGTAGAGCTATAAAAAAACTATCTCCAATGTTCAGTAATAATGCAGGTGTGAAAGGCATAGATACCTAACTGCACTTTATGTTTTCAGTTAAGTGTGGGCTATTAGTTTTTACCAGAAGCTCCATAACATGGAGTCTATAGTTAAACAAATGGACTAGTGAGCTACAAAATATATGGCTATATACTATGGAGGGATACCTAGCAGCCCAGAAAGGGTAGGGAGAGATGCTAGCAGACTAGGCAATAAGTGAAAGCATGGCAACAAAAAGCAGTGCAAGTACTGGTCTAAACATTACAAAGGAGGGTAGCACATAATTACTGAGTATAAGGAGAAGCACAGTGGTTAAGTAGGGAAGACTCTTTTAAGAAAGAGAGCGACTAAGGTGTACGGAGGCTACTCTGCAGTGAGCTTCATAGAGTGAAAGGGCTATCTTTATATTAGAAAAGTTTAAAAGAGATGGACATACATAGTTATAGTAATGAACTAATGATTTAGTTGTAGAGGGTCACCTAAAAATGCTGTAGGAAGCCCAGTCGCTGTTTTTTCAGTTCAAAACGCCGAAGGTATGACTTGGCCGGGATAGTTACTGTCCTCTAGGTGCAGGGTGTACTAAAAGAGAATTTAGGAAACAATGTGAAATATTAACAAAATGTAACCTTAGTTGGCTAAACACATGCTAGATATAAATATAAATACGTCCCCTTATTCTTTGTTTTTAAAATAAGATATTTACCAGCTCAGTTATAAAACAAAAAGACTCCATTTGGCTACAGATTCATCAGTATACAGTACTAGCCACAGATATGAGTACTGTTTCACATCCACAACATTCCACCCTATGCAGTTCCTTTAAAAATGTATGACAGACTACAGTAAAATGCAGTAATACTTTGCAATTGTAACTTCGTCATTTTATATGGGAAAAGCAGTGCTATTCATTTCTAGTAGAAATGTCATGTTAACAACACAGAAAAAGACATTTATTTTATAGGTATTTTATGATTTCAACTGTGCCATTTAATATTAGTGGAAACAGCTCTAATGAATTCCAACAGAAAGTACTATTAACAACACAGAAAGCAGTTATCTACAGTGTCCCGCCAGATATCTATGTGCACAATACAGCCTAGGGCAACAGTCGTCTATCACATAAAGCTCTTAGTCACGATGCTATGATTAACGATTCTAGGTGTTGACTATTCACTTAACATTTCATACATCACTGCATCATTGCTTTTATTGCCAATTATGGTGTTCTATAAAGACATATTATGCTGCAATTCCTAACTAAAGCATGCAGGCAATAATATCATTCATTTGAGGCTTAAACAGTTCTGATAAGTAAGATATACACTCGTATTTCACCAAACATGAAGTTAAGCATAATAAAATGAGACTAAGTATTATTCAAAAAAACTTACAGGGGAGACACGCTGCAGAGGTAGTGTACCATACACAAGGATATAAGGGATTTAAAGATGGTGCTAAGTGGTGGGCGTAAATTAAGTAATCTTGGCAGAACAGTTATTGGAAACAGAGTGAAGGAAAGGGGGGAGGGAATCCTACATGAAATAAGTATGTTGGAGCTAGAATGAGATGGACAGCTGAAAAACATAAAAAAACAACTAGTAGAGCTACATAAAAAACTATCTCCAATGTTCAGTAATAATGTAATGTGAGAAAGGCATAGATACCTCATATGCACTTTAGTTTTTCAGTTAAGTGTGGGCTATTAGTTTATACCAGAAGGTCCATAACACGGAGTCTATAGTTAAACAGATGCACTAGTGGCTACAAAGTATATGGCTATATACCATGGAGGGATACCTAGCAGCACAGAAAGGGTAGGGAGAGATGTTAGCAGACTAGGCAATAAGGGAAAGTGTGGCAACAAAAAGGAGTACAAATACTGGCCTAGATATTACAAATGAAGATAACACGTAATTACGGAGTATAAGGGGAAACACAGTGGTTAAGTAGGGAAGACTTATACCTATTGAGAAAGAGAGTGACTAAGGTATATGCAGTCTACTCTGCAGCGAGCTTCCTAGAGAGGTGCATGGAAAGACAGATATGCAGATGGGTCTTGGTCAATTCTTGCTTTCAAATGCAGTCATCAGCAAGCCACACCCATAGGGCCACAGGAGAAGCAACAAGCTCACACTATTGGCCTCAACAAGGTGAGTGATGCTACCCCCTGAGCCAGACAAACATCCAAGCATTGAGATTCCTAACATATCCATATTCTGATGTTTTCCCACCATTGTGTCCTTCTGCATTCCTTGTTCATTTGACAGCTCTCCCCATGTCCATTTGTCCATCCACTCTGTATCTGTCTCCATATTCTGTTCTACCAACCTTTTATTGCCTACTGCCCTACCTGTCTGAGTGTTTGTTTTATGTCTGTCTGTCTACCTATGCTACTAGCTGTTCTCTCTCTCTTTCCTGTCCACAACCTACATGCAGCATTTTCCTATATATCACATCCAAGGTTAAATTTGCCTTAAACTACACAAGACACAGTGAAGCAAATATACAAATGAAACGAAAATGTAAAAACACAGACAAACCCATATCTAATGGACCTCTATTACAGGAGGTTTAAGGTATCATAAACTCTAGTTTGGCTAAGTTTTTCCTGTGTGTGTGTGTGTGTGTGTGTGTGTGTGTGTGTGTGTGTGTGTGTGTGTGTGTGTGTGTGTGTGTGTGTGTGTGTGTGTGTGTGTGTGTGTGTATATATATATATATATATATATATATATATATATATATATATATATATATATATATATATATATATAGCTTACTATCAAATAGTCAGTGTTCAAAATAAATTCCTAAATTCCTTAAATGAATTTGTCCTTTCTCGACATCAGTACACTACAGTCGGACACTGCACATCACGTGACGTAACTATTATGCTTCCCCCCTGCACCCTCTGCATATTACATATTCCAACTCCAAGATCGCACTATAGTGGGAAAAAGGGCAAATCTCCTGCTCCACACTGTACTGTGATCTCTTGTCATAAGGTCAACCACATATATGTGAATGTATAGTGCATTCACTGAACCTAGACTTGCACAAATGAAAGTTTGACAACACGGATTCAGCCAACCAAATTTCGACATCCTGTGGTTGTCGGACATTCATTCACAATTTTGATGGTAAACCTGTATATATATATATATATATATATATATATATATATATATATATATATATATATATATATATATATAGAGCACACAATTCTCCAAGGGTCATACACAATGCTGAAGGATATCACAATGCAGTAATAAAATCACGATGTAGTAATAAAAAATCCAACTGTTTATTCATTCAAAATAGGTGAGCGCTTTCATGGGAATGACTCCCACTTCTTCAGACCATTCAATAAAACAAAGCACAAACAGTCCCTATAGATATATATATATATATATATATATATATATATATATATATATATATATACCACATTTTTCTTAATTGAATCATTCAAATTATTTAAGCTCCCCTCCCACAATTTTAAAGTGACAAAGTTTAAACATTATGTATAATTATTATATTTGTATATATACATTCCTAATAATTAATATGACTTCAAAAACAGTTAGAAATTGCATAATTTTGTAAAATATATAAAATATCTTATCAATACAACCACAATAAATATCACCAAGAAGAACAAAAACAGCATTAATGAATTTTCAAAACCAACAGAAACAACATTAATAAATTCCTTCTATGTTATGGGGGAAGTTATATCACCTAACATTTATATCATTATATATCATTTATCTACAAATTCCCCAATTTTTCAAAATCGGCTTTAGTGGAACTCTGGCATTGAGTCCAGTGCCTCTATCAGCCTGCAACCGGATAATCCATCTTGCTTCAGATGTCTCAGTTTTATTACTGATACCCCCCCCTCTTTCATTTTCCTTAAATATTTCTATCACCATAAATGTAAAGGAATGGATTTCTCCTAGCTCCATAGTGTGTTTTGCTAGAGCATTGGTATTATCTTTATTCCTAGTACTCAAAAGATGCTCTCTTATACAATTTTTGAATTCTCTGTTGGTCTTACCTATGTAATGACTCGAGCAATGGGTGCAAATTGCTAGATATGCAATATTCTTTGTATGGTAGTTAGCCTTAACCTTAAACTTATATTCCTTTCCTGTGGCAGGATGTGTAAACTTATTGGTGGTCTCTATGTATCCACATTGGCTACACTTTCCAAAGGGTAAGGTACCATATATAGATATATATCTGGATCCCTATTGAATTATCGAAATTTCAAAACTTTGAATCTCATTTGACCGGGATCACATGATTGAAGTTTTAAAATTTTGAACATTCAAAAAAAAAAGCCCCCCTGCACTCCCAACCCCCTCACTATTTAAATATACCAATGCCCGGATCACACTACAGTGAGGGAAAGGGAAAATCCCTGTTCTTTGCTGTATGGAGATCTCTGTTTAAGTGGTTGAAGTTTTAAAACTTCGATCATGTGGTTTCGGCAATTAGAGAATTGAAGTTCTGAAACTTTGATCACCTAAATGGGACCTATATATATATATATATATATATATATATATATATATATATATATAGATATGTGTGTGTGTATATATACACACACGCACACACACACACACACACACACACACACACACACACACACACACACACACACACACACATAAATAGACAGATATAGATCTATAGATATATAGTTATAGATATAAATATAAATGATAAATGGAATGACAGATAGACAGATATAGCTAGATCCCAGTACCCTTCTTTATAAATGCTCAGTACTAATGCTTTTTATATGAAGTAATTGAATCAAATGTTAAAAAATCAAAGTTAATATAACAGACCTACATAAGTTCAAAACAGTTAAAGGAGTAAACACTAACATAACATGACTATAAAAATACATCCTAAAATTATTTTAAAATGTTGCACATTAACTATAAATCAGTAATCAAGTCTGCAAACTCTACAAACTAAATTATAGTACAATCTGCTACCAGACAAAATCCGATTTTCAGGCTGACAGTTGTAAGCCAACTATCAGAGTAGGTACTAAATTTACTGTTTTGTAGCTGAAATAAAAACTACAAGAACAGGCCTAAAATGGTATATCGTGAAATATATTTTCAAATGCAGTAAACTAATTATAAGTCGAGTTAAATATGCATTGTCTACAATTGCAAATCACTATACAGAGCACACTGCTAGTGGACATAGGGTTGTGTATTTAACTGAAGTTCCAAATAAATAATATATGTATTCATAAATGTATTCATAAATAATATGTCCTATAGATAACACACAGGATCCTCTATATAACTAATTTTACATGTCAAACAAATACTAATGAATAGGATTCATCCAAAGCTGATAAGAAAAGAAAAATGCCAAACTGAGCTGTTAAAGCCCCATAGACAATAAAATAGGTCAGTAATACCCCTGCTCCCAGTACTTTACAGTCAGGGTTCTCTGTGCAGTAATGGCAGCCCTATATGTTCTTTTTTCTTAACAAATCTTCCTACTCCAGCCTTGAGAACACATTGTGATTGTATCTCTGTCTCTTCTACTACACACTACCTAGAGGACACTTACCTGACTACTACATGTAAGTCCACAGATTTGTATTTAGCCCCAGTCCATTTGTCCTCTCTACACTTAGACTCACTCTGCTCCTCTACCCTGCCCCTAGTCCTACCCATCTCAACTTCTCCTACGAATATAAATCAACAAGTCCCTCCCACACGTCTTCAGTCAGTAAACACAACTCGCTCCCATCTATTTCCACTAACTATCTTCTTTCACCATGCAAGCTTTATCCACACCTTTCCATCAACTGCTACCACAAATATCTAGCTCCACCATATTATTCACAAAATCGTTATTATCACCATATTAACCTAAATGTAAGCCCCTTTCCCACCACAACACATCATCTACTTCACCAAGAACAATCAAAGACCTCAACACATATGAACTTAATGTAACATGCTCTAGGAATTCATCTCTTTATACATACACAACCTTATCTCCACTAGTAACAAAGCATAGGTAGCCTTATCCAAACCCCATTCTTGTATTCCGCCGCTAAACTAAATTAATTTTACTGCCCTCTGGATTCAAAGGAAACAGACCCACTACACATCATTCATAAAACTCTCTAAATGTAACAACTTCACTAACCATCCACTATCTCTTTGCTAACCCACATATTCAAGTCCCCATCATTACAGGCTGATACACCACCTTACCTAACAAGCCACTCCTAATGGAACTCTACAACTTTATCATGTCCTCCTTGCTAATACATGCTTCACTGCTAATATCTATCTCTGTTCTCCCTCACTACCACTATCCTCTGTCTATCGATCTAACTACCAGTACCCTCAAACCTCTCCATCACCACCAACCACACACACACACTTCTCTACCATCTCATCGAGTCTAATCTCTCTCATTCACTTGCATTACCTAAAGCTTCACTAATTTCTAGAAGATTTAGGATTTTTGCTTGGAAATGTTTACACAAATATTTGTATACCCTAAGTAGACTTCAGAGACATTTTCCTCAGGTAGACAACAAATGTTGGAGGTGTGATGGGGAAGAAAGAGGTAATTAGGAACATATTTGCTGTGAGTGTAATGAGTTGGCAGACTTTAAAGATTCTCTGCAAATTACTCTATCAGAGATACTGGGTGAGCAAATTGGTGTAACTAGGGAAGTGATTTTTCTGAGCTATGATGCACAAAAAAATTGCCTAGGCATAGTAAGGTCTTCTTAGGTCTAATTATGGCAGCTGCCAAAAAGCAATTACTAGGAAATGGAAATAAAAGCCTAAACCAACTGGACTAGAAGTTGTGACTATAGTAACAGAGATAAAACAACTGGAAATGGGATCTTTAGAAAAGGGTAGGAGCAAATTACATAGGAGATAAATGAGAATTGTGGGACAATATATACATAGGAGGAATGACGTTTAAAAGAAGGCAGGATTTAAATTATCTATGTAATGACTGATTGACAAGGACTGGGAAGATTAGAAGTGACGTATAATGTTCGCAAATAAATTATGCCAGTACCGTCTGTGATGTAAAATCATTGCCACTGAGTCTATGTCAATATGGTTTGTTTTCATTTATATAAATTTATGATTGCCTATGTCTTAACTGATCATTTAATAAAGATGTTTCTTGTTTAAAAATAAAAAAAGCAAAGCTTCACTCATTTCCTTTTAAAATCACAAATGAAATATTCCACACTGCTACAATGCTAGACTAGCAGAAAACAGTGCATCACCTCACATCATCCCACAAACCTACTCCTAATAAGCAAAGGCATACATCCCAACCCAGGTCCTGTTTCCAATTCAATCTCAAAATCAGACAAATCTTCTATTACATGCATGTACACACACCAGTAATTGCATAAACTTAAAATCAGATCTATTCATTAATATCAATATACACCTCATTGTCAATAAACTCCCAGATTTATACTCCTGGATAGCTTATCAAGACCCAGATATAGTAACAGTTACCAAGACCTGTTTGAAACCAAATATTACTAATGCTGACATCCTTCCCCAAGGTACAGTATCCATAGATATGACAAGAAAGTGAAAACAAGGAAGAGAAGGAGTTATAAATGAATTACTCAAGCACTCTCACCATAGTGCCCCTCACCACACAACTACTGTAGTTTAATAAAACAAAAATATAACCAAAACAAAGCTACATGCACTATTGCTGGGCATATGCAACCTTAACTGGTCAAAATCTAATCCTCTTATAGGCACATATCCTATAAACCTCTTTAGTTTCACACAACTAATATACACACAATACAGACAAAATAGAAAAAGCAACAATGGCTCCATTATTGACTGAATATCAACCACCAATCCATTGAGAGAGTCATCCTCAGATACTCAACATGATTCACTTGAGTGAGCACCACCCCACTTTTGCCATGTGCCATGACACAAAACTCTTCCAAATAATCCAGTAAATACAGTTAGAATCTCGAAAATCTTCAACAAAACCAACTTTATACACACCCTAAAGTAGTGTTCCTGGTTTCAACTTAAAAAACTCTTCCAATGAATGACGCTATAGATAATTTTAAAAACATTTTTCTCTCCATCCTAAACAGCCAAGATCCCCCAGAAGATAACATGTTAGAAGTAACTCTGCCCCGTGGCTTTCCCTCAAAACCAAGGAAATAATGCATGGTAATGACAAAGCCTGGCAAAACAAGCATACCAACAAGGCCATAATAAATCTCCAGATCTGGAGATAGCTTTGTAATCTAGCTAAGTCACACATAAATGCTGATAAAAGATAATATTATATCACCCTGGAAGATGTCCAGAACAAGCATTCCCACAAACTCTGGTCCACGATTAACAATCTCCTCAAACTTGACATCCCCCTGCCAAATCCCCTGTCAAAAAATTCAGATACAGCTATTGCAACTTAATTTAACAACTTATTCATCAATGCCACTAATATTCTATTTAACAACACCCCTATCAACACCCAGCACCCCTTCTTCATTCTGTCTGAAATCAATTCCCACCAGTACCATAAGAAAATTGCTACCCAAGCTTAAACCAACAACTCTAATAGCTGATGGACTCCCACAACAATACTTAGCACTGTCTACCAAAGCTATAGCCTACCCCATTCGCTATTCTCATTAATAACGCTATCATTGAATCCCATGTTCCATCCATATGGAAGCAGTCCATCGTTCTACCTCTTCATGAACGTAGATATGCAGATGAACTCCCAATAGCTATCCTACCTCCACTATCTAAGATACTTGAACAGCGTAGTCAGTCCCAACTTATCGACTCCCTATTACAGAATAACTTGTTCTCTTACAAACAACATGGCTTTTGTCCTCACCACAGTACCAACGTTGCCCTATTGACCTTTATAAACATGATCCATCATGTAAAAAAGCTAAGGATCTTGTCTTCTCAATTTTCTTAGACCTATTAAAATTAGTTGACTCAGTACACTAACCCATTCTACTTCATACACTAGCCACTCTAGGACTCTGTGAACCCACAATCAAATGGTTCACCAGCTATCTAGGCAGCAGGACCCAATGCATAAACATGACAGTCTGCATACTCATCCTACCTACCTACCAATCACAATCTATCCCATAAGGCTCAATCCTTGGTCCATGACTTTTTACTATATTTATAAATAACCTTCATTTAGCCTCATGTCCCTCAACTCTTGTTCAGTATGGAGAAGACTCCACCCTCATGAGCACAACCTCAACCATGTACTCCCAAAATCTTAAACCAAGAGAAACAGTCATTCACTGTCATCTCCCTTCATAACATTCAATTAGACATAGTCCCTACTACAAAACTCCCAGCGGTCACAACTGATGAAAATCTGTCCATTAAAAAGCATTAAAAAGTAAGGCTGCCACTAATTATCTGACAAAGCATGTGAAACTACAGCACCTCATATCTACTACCCTCCCTTTCTCCTCTGTGCATCACCCATATTTACACGGGTCTATATCATGTGGTCGAAACCTAAAAATAGTGAACGACCACAACTTCAAAAACACTGGAACTCTGAAATCGTACTACAGTGAGGAGAGGGCAAATACCCCTATCTACACTGTAGTGTGACCCCACAATAACAACTTCGAGTTCCGGTGTTTTCAAGTTGTGGTCGTTCGCTATTATTAGTTTCTGACCATGTGATAGACCCTATTTACACACCTCGATTCCTTACAATTACAAAAATTGCCACACCACTATAATAAAAGTTGCCAACTTTGCAACACACCTCCCCAATCAAACCTACTTGCCCTAGAAAAAGTGTCATGGATGGACCTAACCAGTCAGCTTTAATTCTCTTAGCTAAAAACTTCCCATGACATACTGTACCAACCGTAAAAATATCAAGCTACAGAAGCCTGGTTGCAGTGGTATACACCATTACAGATCTTAAGATCTGAAAGCTAAGTCCAGGAAGCAGGTGTAGAACAGTTAAATGTACTGGTAAACCAACACAAAATTAAATCCAGTAACAAAAAGGCACAGCACGACCATCCATATAAAATAAGGGTTATTACTTCAAGCTTTTGAGTTGAAACTCTTTTTCAAGAATGAATCAGTACATTAAAACCACAGAATAAATATAGAACACTGACCAATCACATATATCTCATAAACAAATGATATAATTATGCAATTTACATAATTAATATAGTTGACTAAGCCTAGTTCACTAAAAAACTTCATTAAAAACAATGGTCAACTTAACAAATTTCATTACTGCCTAAAAAGCTCCACAGGACAACTGTAATACTCTAACTAACATATGCGTGTCTTAATTTCAAAATGGGTTTAATACTATTAGTTTTATTAAGCCCTGGATAGACATCAGATCTAAAATGATGTCTATCCAGGGCTTAATAAAACTAATTGACCATTGTTTTTAATGAAGTTTTTTTAGTGAACTAGGCTTAGTCAACTATATTAATTATGTAAATTGTATAATTATATAATGTGTTTATGAGATATGTTATGTGATTGGCTGGCATTCTATATTTATTCTGTGGTTTTAATGCACTGATTCATTCTTGAAAAAGAGTTTCAACTCAAAAGCTTGAAGTAATAAACCTTGTTTTACATAGATGGTCATGCTGTGCCTTTTTGTTACAAGATCTGAAAACTCACAGATGGTTTCAGTCACTAAAACCTCAAACTCCATTGGAAATACTCTCTACCCAGCCATGTAGATAATCTCCAGAATGTCCTACCTTACAACATCAGATAAATAGAATGCCAACACAATTTTAAAAACAAGCTAATTACTCAGAATGCCACAATGTAACTGTTTCACTGTTTCCTCAAATCCACAAACCAAGTTAGCTCAGAATCCACACCCTATGTCTCCCCCACAAACCACAGTAGCAACAAAATGTAAACTCCAAGATTTAACAAGTTCTAACGTGACTTTTTAGCATCATAGTAATTTAGCTACCATTTCAGCTAAAACTAACCAAAAATCTCCCTAATAGGGTTTCCAATCCTCCCTCACCTCCAGTTAGCAAACCACCACAAATGGACCCTTGTCCACACAGAGCAGACATATCCCATAAACTCAAGTAATGTCGTGGGCCCCTAGTCTTTTCTCATACCCTAATAACTGCTACTTATCATACTTTAGATAGACGACAACATATCCCCTATCTAAATGCAACTGACAATCACAGCCACCTGATGTAAATTTCATCACTCCCACTATCCAGCCAACCTCTCATCTATTATGTAACTCCTCCTTCCATGTGCACAAGCACTATGGATTCCTGGTCATTTTCTGAATGATACTGCAACTATACTATTGCAATTACCTGTCTATATCTAAATAGTAATTTCTGCCAAGGCCAGAAATGTAATGCCATGAATGTTGGGATAACAGATTTAGGAATCACTACTATGTTTGCTAGGTAACAATTATATTTTTCTGTTGTAAATACATGTTTAAAATGATGTGTAAATGCATATAGGATCATAGAATCATAGGAAGTTACTAGGCTAATGGCCCTACTGCCATTACAAGCATAGCCAAGTTCTATTCTTATTTCCATGATCAGCACCTATTGTCTCTATCCAAGAGGGACACAGGTGGAACCTCCAGGGTGAATTTATGGTTACCCATCCAATCGTACAGACTGTGTTTGAAGATGGCTAATGAGGTGCTCTGTTTGACATGAAGTGGAAGTTTCTTCCAAAGGTGTGGTAAACTCTGGGAAACAAAAATGTCCCTCCAGCAGGTTCTATTAATGTCACATACCAGGTTAAGGTTTTTAGAGTGAGTAACCCATGTACCACTTGAGTTATGGAGATGCAGCATTTCCAATAATGCAGGGTCAGAGATTGCCTTGTATGCAAGGCAGAGATCACCTCTGAGTAGTCTGTATGAAACAGAATAAAGTGATAGTGATTTCAGACGATCGACATAGGGCAGATGCTGAAGACCTTGATTTTTCTTTGTGAGGAACCTTTGTGGTCTCTCCAGTTTTTGCAGGTGCTTGGAAAGGTACATACCAAAAGGGGTATTCTACTCAATTATTGGCCTGGTGACGGAAGAGTACAGGGAGGTTATAATTACTTTTTTTTCTGGCGACAATGCCCTTACTTATGAGATGAGCAATATAAAATGCCCTTCTTACCACTGTGTATAAATGGTGGTCAAAGTTAAGGTTACTGTCAACCAGTGTGCCCAGGTCTCTCACCAATGAGTGTGTACTTAAGGTGTTGCTACTAATGTGGTAGTTAGCAGGAACATTGCCCTTACCAAAAGGGGTGATGATACATTTTTTTGCATTGAGTTTAAGGCCATGACTTTGGCAGCAGTCATTTGTTTGTGTAAGACCCTCTTGTAGGATGTTGACATCATTTGGAGATTCTATATGAATCACTGCTAACCTGATTATGTAAATACTACACTCTTGTGTTGTAAAGGGATATTTTTACAATTACACTCTGTGTTGTAAATGCATATGCTTAGAATTGCAGTTGTAGTGGAGCTTTTCTGCCAAGGTTCCCTCTGCAAAAGGTTTTTTTTTTTTTACAACCCAGTCTTACTTTCCTGGAAAACAAAAAGGAAATGAGTAACTCCTATAAAGTAAAATAAATTATTGCCTACAGACACCTGAATATCAACTTCAAGACAACAGTTTTACTTATTTGTATATGAACACACAAAAGCAGCAAATCCAAACTGTATTATTTTATTTATTTATTTATTTCCAGTTTTATTACTGGGCAAGTCCATTGGGTCAGAGTGACCTGTTTTCAGTGGAGGCCCGGGGAGAAAACCTCCAAGATACATAATACAAATAAGGTACAGAAATACACAGATGTCAGTCTTACATAATATGGAAACAGTTACAAGTAAGTACCTTGAAAATATGCATAATAGGCAGAAAAGCATTGAGTGTGGACTTATTGTTTATACATTTTCTTTAGTGTGCACACTCAGATATTAGGTGAGAAGATGTTTTATATACATACTTTTAAGTAAAATGAGGATACACTATACATGCACAATTTCAGAAAAGAAATTAGTAATGGAAAGCTACATACAATATTTACAATGTTGAACCACAAGAAATAAGCAGCTAATAGAGAAAGGAGAGCTTAGAAAATGCTCGTGGGAGCATAACTGAAGGAGAGTTATTGAGGTTATCGATAGCTCTTGTTACTGTATTGATAGTTATTGATAGCTAATGGGGAAGGGAGAGCTTAGAAAATGCTCGTGGGAGCATAGCAGAAGGAGAGTTATTGAGGTTATCGATAGCTATTGATATTGTATTGATAGTTATTGATAGCTAATGGAGAAGGGAGAGCTTAGAAAATGCTCATGGGAGCATAGCAGAAGGAGAGTTATTGAGGTTATCGATAGCTATTGATATTGTATTGATAGTTATTGATAGCTAATGGAGAAGGGAGAGCTTAGAAAATGCTCGTGAGAGCATAGCTGAATGAGAGTTATTGAGGTCTTAGGAACCTGAGGGGGAAAACCCCCAGGAGCAAAGCTGAAGGAGAGTTGTTGAGGGCTTAGGAACCTGAGGGGGAAACCCCCCAGGGGAATGGACTAAGGAAGATTAGGTTGGATGGTGGCAACTGCATTTCCATTTTCTGGCCAGGTGTTTGGTAAGCTGAGTTTTGAAGTTTTCTAAGTTTGGGGTGGTTCTTAGAGAGGGAGGAAGGAAATTCCATTTTTTTGCCTAGAGAGACAGCGAGGAGAAGTTGGCCTGCTGTACTTTTGAGTTTGGGGATAGCAATTAGGTTTTGATGCTCAAATCTGAGAGTTCTATTGGGGGTGTAAAACTGCAATTTCTTAAAAACTAAAGACTTTGAAAGTGAACAGGCTTAAATTAAAAAAAAATTCAAGCAATATTATTTTACATATCAAATCTCCTTCTCCTCTATCTATCTCTACTTACTGCAAAAATCACTGTAAAGCAGCTAACCAGCATTGCAGATCCAGACAAGACTAGATGGTGTTGTTACCCCACCTGCAGATCATACCTCTAACCTCTTAGCACAAAAAAATCTGGACAAAGCCTAAAATAATGAAGGGGGGATAAAGGCCCAAAAATAGGGACAGATTTTAAATATTGCTCTTATAAACTTAGAAAGTTACTGGAATAACAGGATTTGTATTTTCTGAAGGATGTGAAGTCTGAAACTGAAATTTATGTCATTATTTAGTGACATCAATCCTCAGTGATTTTGCCAGAAAACCTCAAATTTTATGAGGAACAGGCCAAAAATATGAGGCAAAAATCTGGCCTTTCTGCAAAAATCTGTACAGTTGAGATATTTTCATATCATGATGTTCAGTCATGTAATTGGACTCACTATATTTATCTCAGGCAGTGGTTGAAGCTGAACAAATGACTAGCCCGTCTGCCTGATACACAAATGTAATTAAATACACGTGATATATCTATCTATACATATCTGTCTCTCTCTCACACTCTCTCTCTCTCTCTCTCTATATATATATATATATATATATATATAAAATATATATATATTTTTTTCAGTTTTAAAATGGCTATGACCTATCAGGTACTAATGCCTCTTTTCAAGGACAGCATGAGGAATGGTCATTGTCATTCAATATGCAAGAAGAACAAAATGAAGAAATGAAACACATTACTTCAGAATGAACCCTGCTACAAATAATAGCTAACACTGTTTTGCTCCATAAAGCCACACTAACCAGACAGAAGGTGGGTGCTGGTGGGCTAGCAGGTAGAAGCAAAATAAGTTATGTCACCTGTTTGAGGCCATTACAGTGTCTGAAGCATTGCAGTACAGCTTGTTCCTTCAAAAGAACTGCCAAATAGTTTAATGTATTTATAAACATATTAATGTCATACAGTGCTGTATTATGTAAATCATGGTAAATGATAACTAAATCACAATTAAAGAGGTATTAATTTCTGTTATAAACCTTTTCCCTTATACTACAGTTAGGACTAATTATAAATCAATCCATTCACAACCCCTTTTCCAATTTTGCACATGGGGTCAAGGTGTCACTTCAACACTGACAATCATCTAGAGCCAAGGATTATATTTAGAGCTAGATTATAATATTTGCCATAATTGATTAATACTCTTCCCATAACATCACAAGAAATATGCTCACAAGCATATTTATTATATTAGGTCACAGTTTCATGTGAAGCTGCACTTCAAAACACAGTTTTAGAAAATGTCTCATATTTATTGAGCAGTCTATTTTCTCATAACCCACTTTTTCTTTACAGAGTGGGATGCCAGAGACTATCATGGCAGCCAGTGGGCGTAAGGGTCTTCATTCCTGACAGGGTGCTAATCTGTCAAAAAATGCACATCTACACTCACTCACTAAATGCTCAGTCATGGACAATTTGGAAGAATGTTGGTGAATCTACTGTGTGTATTTGACAGGAGGGTGATAACTGGAGTATCCAGAGTAAACCCATACAGACACAGGGAGGTCATTAAGACAAAACACAGGGAAGACATGCAGACACAGCATAGGAGGGGCATGCAAGCATCACACAGAACTCACCACAGCAAAATATGTAGTAAAGAACTTCTTGCTGAGAGACAAGAATGATACTCATCCCGAAAGACACAAACAAACAATTACTTATAGCGAAATTCTATCAGGAGATGTATACATAACACAAATCTTTGTAAGGCTGCATCCAGTCACTCTAACTTGTTGCATAAAATACAGAAATGGTAACAGGAGAGACTGAGCTGTGTTCTAAGCTGGGTACATGTTACTAAACTGGCATTTTTATTTTTGTCTTCAACTGTGTCACAAACATATCAAGTCACAATGTGTATGGGATGGGTACTTGTCCACATATCATCTGCAGCCATAGAAGTGGTCACAGAATTATTTGCAATCTCATCCAGTTCTAGGTTCATAGGTATATACTAGGCTAACTACTGCTAGGGCCCTTATAAACCTAGCTGTGCAATCCAAATGTGACTCACAAATTTGATTTATATAGGGGTTGATTTACTGACTACGTCTGTCCGTCAGAGACATAGGTGCCAGATCAGGGGTAAATTTCCAATTACCCATCCATTGGTCCGTGTTGTGCTTAAATGAGGTTTGAGAGGAACTCTGTTTCACATGGATTAGGAACTGTTCCACAGAATAGGAATTCTCTGAGAACATATCGGTCTCTCCAATGTTTCCAGTTTATATTGCAAGCAGAATATAGGTCTTTTGATCTACTGGTTCTGATGCTATATCTTTTGTGGATCCACAAAGCGTTCATCAAAACAGAGTCAAGGCATGCCTCGTATGATGCCTGGTACTGAGCAAAGAGAGAGGGCTTTGAGGAAATCAGCATAGGACACTGTGTTTACTCCTTGTATTCTTTTTGTACAAAACATTTGTGGGTGTTCCATTTGCTGCATGTATCTGGTCAGGTACATACTAAAGGTGGCATTATACTCTGCAATGGAATTGATGAGGGCCAAGTGCAGTAGTACAATGACCTCTCTGGATCTAGATGCCATGCTCTTACTTTTAAAGTTGAAAAGCAAGAAATGATATTCTTACTGCCCATTGGTCAAAGACTTGGTCACTATCTACATGAGTTCTCAGATTCCTGATTAGTGAGTCAACTTTTAGGGGGGTTTATCGGTAACACAGTTGCCCATCGTGGCCGACTTCGGAAAATGTGTTATAATGGATTTCTTGGTATTATGTTTTAAGCCATGGTTGTGGCATCAAGCGTTTGTCTGTGTTAGACCTCCCTGATGGGTATTATTATCCTGAGATGATTCAGAAAAAGCTTCCAGTTTGCAATATTCTGCGAATTTGGTCAGACAGTGACATGTGACATTGGCTTTCACCTCCGAGATGTAAATGACAAAGAGGAGCAGGCCCAGCACATGACCCTGGAGACTCCACTGGTGATCAACCTCTTTGTAGAGATGGCCTCACTGATTCTAATCACTTGGGTTCTATCTATGAGCCAGTTAGCTATCCAACATGTTATAAAGGGGGTTATGCCTAATTTCATAAGTTAGTTGACAATGGCCGAGTGGGGTATGGTATAAATTACTTTAGCCATACCTATGTAGGCAGTATGTACTGCATTCCCATCATCCATTGCCTTAGTGACCTTTTCAGAGACATCCACCAGGTTCGGTACATATGACCTTCTTGGACAAAGCCAAACTGTGATGGTTCCAGTGTCCAGAGATCTCCTATATCCTTGCTAATGATTTCCAAGATATTCTTCCCATGGCTTTGCAAACAAAACTAGTCAGACTATTGGGTCTGTTGTTTCCAGGATCTGTTGAAGGTCATCCCTTATGAAGGGGGATGACAGTCACTTCACTCTTGTGGCATGAAGCCTGTTTTAAGATTAGTTAAATAGTGACTCCAGGAGTCCTGATAAGTCATATTTTAGGCTGTTTAGAAGGCTTCCATGGATGTTATCAAGGCCAACTAAGCCTGTCTTCCTCGCTTTAGTGAGAGCAGCCAGTACAAGCTCCCTAGTTATAGTTGGATGGGTTATGTTTGAGGCTATTTCTTGGAAGATGATTGAGGTGAGGGGGAGTAAAGTTTGAACTAAATTTGTCCACTACTAGGTTTGCTATATTGTCACACTCAGTGAATGTGGCACCACCATTTCAGCACACTGCTGTGTGCAGCTCATGAGATTTCTGACATACCTGGTTGTATGATTATCTTTCAGCTCAGAGGCTATCTTGACCTCAAAGCTGGCTTTGTTCGACATAATTAGCCTTCTTATTTGCCTATTTAGTTTGATAAGATACTTTTTATCTTTATGCGAATTATCCTACTGATTTTTTTCCATAATCTTTTCCTTTTGTTGTATATTCTGTTTAATGTGGGATGCCACCAGGGCTACTTCTTTCTGGGCTAGTTCTGCGCTTACTTCTGGTAGGTATAGCAGCCTTTCTGCAGCCAGTGATATAGTGGTACAGAGTTTCTGAGAGCAATTCAGCATAGGCTGTTGTGTTCTTTGGGTTTGGAGGAGAATTGACATTTGACAAACCATCAATTAATAAAAGGTAGTTTTCCTTGAAATAGTTACTAACTGCTACTAATCTGATGTTGATTTTAAAGGAGACAGCTTTATGGTCAGACCTTACCAGGTCAACAAGAAATGGGGGGGTCAGTTTTCTCCCATATTTGTGAGTACGAGGTCTAATGTGTTTGAGCATGTAGTGGGCATATTCAATATTTGTTCAAGGGTGTTTCCATTTATGATGCCCAGGGATCTCTGTATCTGTAGATGTGAGGCTGTGTAGGATTCTCAGTCTATAGGGGTGTAATTAAAGTCTCCCATGAGTAGGGCATTAAGTTGAATGTTAAGTGCCCTAGTTGGTCCAAGTATGCATTGTGAGCTTCTTGGGACATGGAAGGTGATCTATTGCTGGTTAGGTTATGGAAGAGGATTTTGTCTATGGTGATTTGCATGTGGAAAAGCTCCAGGATGTCATCCTGTATGAGCAACCTAGAGATATGCTTGTTATTGATAAATATCAAGGCATCTTCACCTTTAGCCCTTTTCTGTGCAACTACTGGTCAAAAAGTGCAGAAGACAGTGAAACCTTGCATTGCCGGGTTAGTCTCTGCTGCTTTAAACCATGTCTCAATAACTGCACAGATGTCTATATTCTCACGAGTGAGCAGGGCAAGGATGGAATGTATTTTTTTTTTATTTAGGCTCCAAGCATTGAGCAGTAACACCTTGAGGTTTAGTTGAGTTGTTGGTAGGTTTGTCAGCTTGGCATTTCCTAAAAATGGCACTATGGGGGTGAATAAAGTTTTAGACAGTATTTGAAAGCCTAGCGGGTACAGGTGCAGAACATCCTTGGCAAAACAAAGTGGTGTGTTAATCATATCCTCCCAAGCTGACAAATATTGGATCCCTTTAGAATAACAAATTGTCTTTTGCTCATATTGTGGCATCACATTTGGTGTTGCTAATATGCTGCTCAGACCCAGGCTCATACCAGCCTGAAACACATAGTCTGAGAGCTCCATAATATCTAATAACTAACAAAAAGATAAGATTAGAATCAAGTGGCCACCAGCCAAATGTTGTCATGCAATAATATTTTATTAAGCACCCTCATCCTATTATTATTATGACTTCATCAGAATAATATAATAATCTCACTCTAGCCTTCACAGTTCTATATAGATCCATAACATCTCTGTTCATATAATTAAGGGATGTAAATCTCAGGTCATTTACACCTACACGGACTATGATGGACTCGTGCATGATTGATTTGGTGGATCCTGGCTCCAGATAAATAACTAACAGCCATCTTCTCCTTATTCAGTCTGCTTAGATGAGAATCACTATGTCTTACAAACTGAAGTGTGTTTGCTTGCCTTACGGGCTTAATGTTTGGAGCGCCATTGAGGGTGACTGTATGTGTGGTGTTGTGTTGTTTTTTCTGAGTGCCTTTGAGCTTAACGAGACACAGCTTTGCCAACAGGCGGTTGTTTAGGAAGATTTCTTTTAAGTGCCTTAGCATATGTTTGTCTATGTGTGTATTGTATGTTATGTGAGGTGGATGTTCTGTGCATGGTCTCGACTACCTGAAGTGAGCTTGACTGCTAGAGTTTAGTCTCCAGTATCACTATGTATGTACACCTCTAGCATACTGTGTCTGTTTCTTTAAGGATTAAGTGGTTGTTGGTAAACATGACAATTGTCTTAAGATGACCATATCCACCATAGCTACAGAGAAGTTAAGAAATTGCATATACATGTTGTTCAGTCCTGTGACTGGCAAGCTATGAGGGGGTGCTGTATTGGGCTTAGAAAGCCAGTAAGGGTGCTTTGCTGCTGCAGACTAATAAGGGTGCTTTATTGGGGCAGATTAAGCTAAACATTATTAAGTTCTACTAACTTCAATGTTTACACAATACTGAAATCTACTAAATCTATAGGTATTGCTACTTGACACCCAACGAGGTGCTCTAAGCTTGTCAGTATGAAAGGTATATGCTCTGTATTTACTGCTTTGCAGGGTACAGTTTTATGGGGCATTGCTTTATAGGTGTTTGCTACTGTACAGAGTAGTATTCTGACTATTGCGCTGTGAACACCTCAGGGCTAACACTCCAAATTCATAGCAGCATAGAAAAACAGTAAATGAATTAATGAGCCTGCTGGCCAATAAAACCCTTATACTATGAGCCTTTTTGTGTGTTTCCCAAATCTGATATACCAGGCACACACCTTCTGCCACAAGTTGAATAAATCGAGTCCTTCTGATGTAAAAACGCAGTAGAACAGACCCACGAGTACAATGCTATCATAAACAAATTAATCAACTAGGTGGAAATTATTGTGATTTGAAGACAGTTTTACAAACAGTATCAGTGAGAGGAAGAGCAGTTTTATTTTTACAAAAATTCAGTGAAATCCACAAATAAAAGCAGAAAATACTAGTGATCACTCAAAATAACTTAGGCAAGTGCAAATTAGACATCAGAAGTACTTAGCTTTGCCTTGATGGCACCAAATACAAGTAAAACATTTCTGGAACATAGTCTATGATGCCAGGCTTTGCTGAGCTCTGGGAAAATGAGCAGGAGGCAATATGTAGTAAAGGAGGTTTACTCAAGATCAATACTGGTGTGCTAGGTGGGCACTCAGTGTCATGGATCTAGGGAAAGCAATGGGTGGGAAGAGTAAGTAAATAGCTATTACAAGAGACAATACTAATGAAAGAGAAGAGGAAGGGTTTTATCAATCAAATTGCCATAACAGGGATGCCAGAAAAATAGCTTTATAAAACCACAACAGGAAGAGGTGGCAGGGTTGGAAAAAAATTCAGGGAAGAAGCAGAATAGCTATTGAGGGATCCAGTCAAATAAAGCTCATATTGGAGTTCTTTCAGAAACCTTAACATCTAAGCAGGGGGTAGTGCAGACACAAGGAAGAGGGGAACAGAAAGGCACTGGAATGCAACTGCTCTGAGCTATGGGACAATAACCCTAGGCAGGTTAGAATTTCAGAAACTTTAGCTTAATGTGTCAGTGGGAGATGGGGCAGACACAAAGTGCAAGGAGAAAAGAAGGTACTAGAATGCAATTTTAAGCAGGTAAATGATAAGAAGAATATAAAACTGTAAGACCAAAGCTAGAACAGAAATGCTTTAAAAGAAGTGAGGCACACATCCTGAAATAGAAAATAAAAATACTCTCACTAATGAAATTCTACTGCAGTTTAAATCACCAGACTTTGCAGAAATCTATTGGCAACACTGTTTATGGAAAAAAATGCAGTAAGAAATGACTAAACAAGGTTCACATTTGGCAGTAGTACATAGTTCTGCCATATGTGTAAATGAAAGTTTAAAATATAGCTGTCTTTTACAAGTGATTCTACTTGTGGCGATAGAAGTACAGCATAATCGAGAAACAGAGAGTTTTTCTTTTATTAATGACATTGTAGGAGCTGTTAAAAAAGCAAGACATTTCTTCAACCACTGAATCACTAGACAAAAAAAAAAGAAAACAAAATAGTTGGGAGTTTGTAGGGCAGACCATTCATTTAATGGAATATTTTAAGCTATTTTCATTGATTTAAACAAATATTCAGATACGAATAGTCAGGTTGGAGGGAAAAGAAATTTGGAAGGAGATACACAAGGAAAACTGGTTTGTTACCCATTCAAACTGCTGATGAATATAATAAAATTGCATCACTTTTACAAGAATTCCACTAATATCACTGTAACATTTGTTCATCATTTTAATTACATCCCTTATCCAGTGCTGGGCTGCAAGAGAGCTGTGATCTATCCTCACAATCACCTGGCACAAGGCATAGGCAGAAGCTCATCCTCCTGAGACACCAGTCCGTCAAAGTGTGCACATTCTTACACACTCTCCCAGTACATGCACACCTGTGTAGAATTTTAAAGTTCATTCATTCATTTATTCATTCATTCATCTCAGGCACATCCTTGAAAGTGTCTCTTGGGTAATGGGCTTTGGTAAATTACAAGTTAATGCAGAAGTTAAAATGTAATTAAATCACATAATCCACAATCTGTCTTGTTATCAGCTTTTATATAGTGAATTTTTGATAAGAAACTGTGTGTTTATGTTTAGCAGAATTAAATAATGTGTTTACAGTTGGATGGGAAATAATGGATATTTCCAAATGGATTTAGAGAGAGTTGACTCTGTTAATCCAACAGCGTAGGTGAGCAGGAGAGAGTCACTAAAGAACAATAAGGTAAGTGGAGGAATCTTTTATTTCTTCATCTCAGTTTTTAAAACGGAGTATTTTGTGTAGTTAATGAGATGCATAATATCTTACTTTCTAGTAATGATGTGCTCTGATCTCAGGCATGGGGGATATTATGAAACAGGTGAATTATTAATGCATATGGGCACATTGGTTGCATTCTTAGCCATAAGATCGGTGATCTTAGAGATATACATACATCCATCTGCCAAAACTAAAGAATACGTGTTGATAACAGGATAAGAGGTGGTTTCTGCTGGAAATATATCTTAAATGAATGGGCTACATAATGAGAGGTACCATGAGTATAATAATTAGGAAAATGGGACTTAAATACTTTGCTAATACCATGGGCATGCATGACTATTCAGGGAAGGTGGGACTAAACGATACATATTCCATAATCCCTAAACATAAGGAGAGGCAGGAGAGCTTATAAACTGGATAGGAGAGGGAAGTAGTCATATTTTGTGACAAACTAATGGCCAGCAGAGAAGGTAGGTACAATCATTTTCTTGATGGTATTCAGTTATGCGTCAAACCTTGGGAACCCTAGGGAGGTGAGTACTGGTAATCATCTGTGAGCTACTGAAATTCTCAGTGATAACAGCTCCACAATAACCACCTTCTGGAGGAAGCCTTTTTTCAAGATGATAGTGCCTCTCCTATCATTACTAAATCCTTTACCTTATGGAGAATTTACAAAGCCAAGTAGGAATGCTACCACCAAATTCAACTTTTTAGAGCAAGGTTTTAGCATCTTTTGGAAAAGGGTTATGCCAGTGCAGTCTTAACTCAGGCTATTGGGAATGCATAGCTGAAGCACAAAGATATCACTTGGAAATTGCTAAGGGGTACATGAAACTGAATCTGTAGACAGGGAGAATGTACAGAGAGATAAGCAGCCACTTTAATTTGTATCAACCTATTCAGATTTTTCTGATGAGGTTAAATCTGCAATTCTTATGAACTGACACATTTTGTTTTGTTTATAAGAATTTAAAATTCTTTCTAGCTGTCCAATGTTTTTCATATGTGAGTGCTCTACATTTGGGAGAGCTGTTGCATTTTAATATCAGAACGGAAATCTGTTAGTGTTCCAGAAAAGGCACCCCTCCTTATGTATATTCCCACATCGTCTAACAACCCTACTTCTATTGAGCATATACTAAGCTGGGTATTCTCTGCTCTGAATAAAGAGACACTCTTACTGGGTGACCTCAACTTTGATTGGTCAACAAACAATGACTTTTTTCCTCTTCTGCAATACTAACCTGTTTCACTTCAACAAACTAATCAACAAAACCACCAAAATGTACAAAAGAAACCAAAATTCATCCATTCTTGACTGCATTCTAACCAGGAAAAAAAAAAAAAAACATGCTATACTACTAGACACATTTAGTGATCACCATCCCATATCAGTCATTAGACACTACCAAAAACTCTCTAAACCACAATCTGCAAGCACAGTAAGAAACCTAACCAACTTCAATAAAAAATCAAAAATACCGGGAATGATATCCTCAAGCAGTATAACTGGAACCCCCTCAAATATCTCACACTATATGAGGCTGTCTCTTTTTTTAACCAAACCTTCTTAAGCATTCCTAGCCAACAAGCCCTACTTAGGCATAAAAGAGTAAAAGCAAATAGTGCACCTTGGCTAGGCAATCAAACTAAAACCAAAGACGGAGCATAAAAACAATGGTATACAAATAGAACCTAAATCACTCCAGAAAAATATCACTGGCCTGAGAAACACACTAAATCACGAGTACTAAAAGATAAAAGAAACTATTTCTCCACTAACTACAGCCTACAATCAAAACCCCAAATGTTTCTTGCATAACTTAAATAACCTCCTTAAAACAGGAAAAAACTCCATATTCACTACCTTCAATGCCAAATGTAAATATTGTAAACAAGTTCAACAACCACTTTCTAGCTGATTCCTCCCCAGCTTCCCAGTGATCTATCCCACTTCCCCTACAACAGTCCCATATCACACCAACCCCCAAACTCCAGCTTGTTCTTCAAACTGTCCCTCCACAACCATTAAAAAATACATTCTAAAACTCAAACCAACAACACTAGCCCCTGACAACTTGTCTGCAGACTATCTTGCCTTACCCATCAAAAGAATTTACTAACCAGTATCCTTTCCTCATAAGTAGATCTGCTATTGCGAAGTGTACTCCAGCCCTGGGAAAAAGCCTCCCATATAATTCCATTACACAATGGTAGTACATTGATTGAACTAAACAACTATTGCCTCATAGCAATCCTCATCCCCACTCTCCATAATACTCAAAAGGAATATCCCCAAACAACTCCTATTCTTCCTCCTTGATAACCAACAGCACTTCCCCAACCAACATGCTTTCTATTCACTCCAAAGCACTGAAACAGCTCTCCTTCACTTCTTAGACACTGTCAGCCAACAAGGAACTCTAGCCATAGAGTCTCAACAGTTTTCATTGACCTATCCAAAGCCTTCAATGCAGTTTCCCATCAACTCCTCCTACACAAATTCTATCTCCTAGGCTTGGTAACCTCCTCTATCAACTGGTTCACCAACTACCTTAGTAATTGCACCAAGTCTATAAGATGGCAAGTCTCCCACTCCGGTTTTCTCCCAGTTAAAACAGCCCCCCCCCCCCAAGGCTCAATACTCAAGCCAGTTCTCCTAAACATCTTTATTAATGACAAGCACAAGGCCTCCAAGTCTGTTTCTATTATTCAACATGCAGAGGATTCCACCTTTGTCAGATCTGCACCATGTCTAACTACCCTACAAATTATCACCCAGGCAGCATTCACCTCTGTTCAAAACTAGTTACAAAAAATCCCAGCTTCTCTTGAACCCCAAGAAAACTAACCCACTCATTGCACATCCCTAAAACAACGTAACTGACAAATTCTCTCATCACATATCATACGTGCAGCTTCTTATGACACATAAGATGCCATATAATACATCAAACCCTCTCTATCAACCAGATCCAGTGGCACTCACCAAAATGTATTCTTTGCTCCAAAGACTTTCCCTTGGTATCATCCCAAAAATCAAATAAGTTCCATGGTGACAAACTTTTTTCTCAGAAAGTATCTCCAAAATCTGGAAAAAATTACCTAGCTCATTCGGAGCATTGCACTATATCAGGAATTTTAAAACTATAATAAAAACATTTTCTTACAGCCAAACTCTACAGTTGCTCCATAGCCACAGACTGACATTCCTTAAATATATTTCCCTCTTCTTCTCCTCCCACTTCTACCTCCTTGCTCACATCTTGCTATTCTATCATAGCACACATAAAGCAGGAAAATAACATCTCACATAATCCTAACAAAAGCAAACTTAAAATTGAAATTCTTACAGAAATGCCACTAATTTTTGTATTCAAATGTTAACTCTATCTAAACATTTTATGTCATAGGATTATAGGAGATTACTAAGCTATCAACCCAGAGGTCATTCAAGCCTACCTATTTCGTCCCAATATAGTACCACAGAAATGCTAGTCAATACCCAAGATTGCATTGTGGGCGCTATCCCCACTAAGAATTTATAGTGATCCATCCACTCATCCAGGTTCACCTTGATCAGTATCATAGAGGTTCTCTGTTTAACATGAATTGTTAGCCTATTCCAAAGATGCTGCAGTCACCGGGAGACAAATCTGTCCCTCCAGCATGTCCTATTTAAGTCACAGGCCATATTTAGGTCCCTGGAATAGGTAGCTCTCGCCTCGTTTGATTTATAGATATGTAGCAATTTCATTAGGTCTGGACCTGAGATTGCTCTGTAAGCCAAGTATAAGTCTCCCCTAAAAAGGCTATACAGTACAAAGTATAATGACAGAGACTTTACTTGGTCTATGTGAGACATGTGATGGTGTCCCTTGATCTTCTTTGTTAGAAATCTCTGAAGTCTCTTCAATTGCTGCAGATGCTTTAGATGGTACATGTTGAACCGGGCTTTATATTTAATTATGGACAGGATTAGTGCAGAATATAGAGGGGTTATAACCTCGTTTGCTCTTGAGGGGATACCTTTACTAATCAAGTGTGCTTTGTAGAAAGTCTTCCTTACCACAGTAGACAAAGTTAAGGTCATAGTCAACTTGTGATCCCAGGTCCCTTACCACTTTGTGGGTACTTACGGTATTGTTGTTGATTTAATAGTGTGAAGGGGCATTGTTTGTGCTGAAGGGAAAGATGATGCATTTCTTTGCATTCAGTTTGAGGCTGTGACTAAGACACCAGTCGCTGATCAGCATAAGACTCTCCTGGTGTATACTGACATTATTCGGGGTACAATAATTGCACCCAGTTTGCAGTTGTCAGCAAACTTGGTCAGCCACAACCCCTTAGTTTTGACCTGCACTACTGCGAAGTATATATCAAACAGTAGGAGGCCAAACACTGACCCCTGTGGCATCCTGTTGGTGACAGATCTGCTTGTTGATGTGGAGTCACCCACTTTGATAGTGTGTGACCGGTTTGTGAGCCAGTTGGCAACCCATCTGACAACAAATTGCAATTTCAAATATTAGTATACTATTAATGTGTATTATTAATCAGTCTTATTAATCTGTGTGTACATTTCAGTGTTTCTGTGTATTCATTATATTCATCTATAATGTATTTATCCTACATTTTTGTTTGCAGCTTTTACCCTTGACCTACTCTGAAAAGGAGCAATTTCTATCCCAATCAGTCTTTTCTAGTAAACAAATGCTAATTAATAAATAAATACATATGCTGTAAATAACTGATGTAACTTGGGCTTCAGACCAGTTGTTTTACATTAGGAAGGTTTGTGGCCTGCACTGTGGTGGCAGGACATGTAGCTTACATCCTTCTAAGTTGGGAACTGCTGATTGAGGGCTCAGTGTCTGTTATTCTAAAAGTGTATTAGTTCTGGTTTAAGCACTTGGGCTTCAGGCCAGTTATTTTACATTAAGAAGGTTCGTGGTCTGCACTCTTGTGGGAGGAGAGGCTGGAATCTGCCCTTCTGAGCTGGGAATTTCTGGTTAAAGGCTTATAGTGCCTGCATATTTGAACTGTCTCTTACTGAAATTGGTACACCTTGTTTGCTGTAGCATAGACTAGATCCAGGCCTGCTGAATCTAGCTTTGTTTGTATGCTTGTTGTTTGTTTGCTTGTTATTTCCCTGAAATGCTAATTCCACCTAAAATGCGGCCTTTCAGCGCTTCTGTGGATCCCTACTGATATCTGCATTGCTTACTGTACTTATTTCCTTGTTTCACTTGAAAGAAAGTTACTGTTTGTCGTTTTTGCATTTAAGTTACTTGTAACACATTGCATTTAAGTTACCTGGCACTTGCTCACTAAGTCAGCACTAAAAAAATAAAAGCACTACACCCTCACAAACTCCCCTTGAGTACCTTGTTCCCCATTGGCCCTTTTTTTTCAATTATAAAGGAATTCCCAATACTATTCTAGCATGTCCAAAGGTCAGTTGTCAATCTCCTCTCCGGTCCAGCTGGTGAATATGGGAATCTTGAGGCAATGTTACAACTGCCTCATGTACACAGACAACCCTCTCCTCCTCCCAACAAATTCCAACACATGTGAGAGATGCAACCATATAGCCAAACTGGATGCTAAGCTCTCTCAACTCAGTACTGGCGTAACCAGTCAGGAGGAGAAGGAAACCAAACTCACTACAATTCCAGTCTCACATAGACCTACCACAACAGCAAACCAAACACATAAACACACAAAAACATACTCGGAGGCTCTAAATAAAAATCTGCCTAAGCAGCAGAGACCTCCAAAGCAGACACCCAAGCAACCGCTACCCCAAAACAAAACACGTGCAACACATAGTTCACAAAGCCAGTGTGCCGAACAGTCACAGCCCTTAAGGCTAAACAACACACCTGATACACTTGTAATAGGTGACTCTATCGTCAGGCACACTGACGTCCCGCTCACCAAGCTGAACAAAGAGAAGGTCACGGTGAGCTGCCTGTTGGGCGCTAGGATCCGCCACATAACACATGCACTCAGGTCACTCCAAGGCAAGTACAAATATGACTCAGTCATTGTCCATGCTGGTGTGAATGACCTGAGACGTACCACCCTGGACTATATGAAAAGAGACATAGAGGAGCTCACTGAGCATGTAGCCCAGGCCGGTATGACCCTGACCTTGAGTAGCATCTTACCCTCACCAAGAATGATGCCACAATATGAAGACAAGATGATCAATTTCAACAATTGGCTTAAGTATTGGTGTCATTCAAAGGGGATCCAATGCCTGTCAGGCTGGGATGACATGCTCGACAAGCCACGATGCTTCGCTAGGGATGGCTTGCACCTGTCACCCCTGGACTTTCGGATATTGGCAAAGGCTCTTGCTACCCCCATAGTGCCTTTTTTAGGCAAGGCTCAAAAGACAAACCCACCTCCATAGGTATCACAAGGGATAAGAAACTAAGAGTAATGCTACTCAATGCCAGAAGTCTAAACCTCAAGATGCACGCACTCAAAACTCTCCTTAGCATGGAGAACATCGATATCTGTGCAGTAACAGAAACCTGGTTCAAGGCTCCAGAGAGCACCCCAGCACTACCAGGTTATACCTCATACCATGCTTTTCGGCCCCAAAACTTGGACCGAACCACAAAAGAAGGGGGAGTATCAATATCCGTCAAAGATACCCACACCTCCAGGTTGGTGGCACAGCACGAAGCATCAGAGACTATACATGTGCAACTAACAGTGGGTAAAACTGCCTTCCAGTTTATAGCCTGCTACAGACCACCCTCCCAAACCCAGGAACCCCACTTGGCCTTCCTGAGAACACTGGAAAATATGAAGGTCTCTCCAAACACCATTATATTGGGTGACTTCAACTACCCAAACATAGACTGGGAGCATTACTCTAGCTCCAACACCTTAGCCCAAAGGTTCCTAGAATTTATAAACTCAAATGCTATGGAACAACTTGTTACTACTCCCACAAGAGGGGAAAACATACTGGACCTGATCATCACCAACATGGGGACTCTATGCTCCAGACCAGAAGTGTATCCCTCACTGGTAAGATCAGACCATAAATTAATCTCACTGGATATTCACATCCCGACCCCACCCCCTCCCCAGAAAACCACAGTGAAAAACTTCTCTAAAGCAAATTTCACACTCCTCAAAACCGAGGTGGAATCCTTCAAAGCCCCCGGGCCTGTGGAAAATACAGCCCAGACTGCAGAATCCTTTATAAACGCATTCTATGAACACCTTCAGGAATGCATGGATCATGCAATCCCAAATAAAGCCAAGACCCAATCCTCCAAAGGCAGACATCCTGTCTGGTGGACCCCAGCCATAAACAAACTATACAATAGAAGGAGAAAGCTACTACATGATAGAGCAAAATCCCAAAAGGGAAGGCATCTCTGATCAGTATTAGCAAAAAACTATGGGCACTCATAAAATCGTCTAAGGCCAGCTTCGAGAGAAAAATTGCACAGGACACTAAGGATAATCACAAGGCTTTCTTTAGTTATGTTAGGAACCTGGGTGGGAATTCCCAGATATGCTCAGAATTAGTCCAAAATGACAAAAATACACGAACCCACAGACATTGCCAACATCCTAGCTGACAGGTTCAGCGCAAACTCCCCACCAAAAGGGCGAACATCTATCCCAGCAGAGTGCTGCCCCCCTGACATCTCAGATGCTCAGATAAGAGCTGCCCTCTTCAAAGCAAAAAACACAGCATCAATGGGACCAGACGGTGTCCCGGGCTGCATCCTACATGAACTCCAAGAAGAGCTAAACCCAAACATAAAACTACTTTTCAATCTCAGCCTTACTACAGGATATGTACCCAAAGAGTGGCATACAGCAACAGTGGTCCCTCTCCACAAAGGTGGTGCCTCAACGGATCCTGGAAACTATCGCCCCATAAGCCTGACTGGCTTGGTCTGCAAAGCTATGGAAAGGATCATCATGGACCTCATAAATAAAGATATTGGGGACCTACAGACACTGGATCCTACCCAGTTTGGCTTTGTTAAGGGTAAATCCTGCCTCTTATACCTGGTCGATTTCTTTGAAACAGTCACCAAGGCCATTGACGAGGGGAAGGTGGTCCACACAGCCTACCTGGACCTCGCAAAAGCCTTCGAAACAATACCCCACTCTGGCATTATAGATAAGCTCACCAGCTTAAATATAAACCCCTATGTCACTAGATGGGTTGCAAACTGGCTCAAGGACAGAACCTACATGGTTAGAATTGCTGGAGCCATGTCAGACTCCAAACCAGTTACAAGTGGCGTCCCACAAGGCTCAGTCCTGGGACCTCTCTTGTTCGGTATATATTTCTCGGAGGTACAGGCAAACACGGAAGGACTGTGGCTGACCAAGTTCGCAGATGACTGCAAACTGGGCGCCATAATCGACTCTCCAGCCGACACAAGCATCCTCCAAAAGGGCCTCATAGAAACAGACAACTGGTGCCAGAGCCATGGCCTCAAGCTAAACGCCAAAAAGTGTATAGTCATCCCCTTAGGCAAAAACAAAGTGCCCACAAATTACCACATAGGTGGTAATCCATTAAGTACAGAAGAAGTAATTAGGGACCTGGGGACCCAAGTTGATAGCAATCTCTCATTTGACAACCACGTGGCCAAAGTGGTTAGAAAAACATTTTATATAGCCCACCTAATCATGAAGGGATTCACATCTAGATCAGGGGAGGTCATCGTGCCTCTTTACTCATCCCTCATCAGGCCCATAATTGAGTACAATGCCCCTTTTGGGATGTACCTTACCAGACACCTGCAGCAACTCGAAAGACCCCAAAAGTACCTCACCAAGAGGATCAAAGGGCTCAAACAGATGCCATATGCTGCCCGGTTAAAGAAACTCCAGCTCTACTCAGTGGCATACCACCTGCTCAGAGGCGATCTGTGCCTGACGTATAAAGCCATGTCCAACCCGGAATTAATGGGCATGCTGCACCTCAGAAAATCCAAATCCCATCGAGCTACGCGCTCAAGAGACTTGAACCTCAGCACTGAAATAAATAGGACATGCTGGAGGGACAGATTCATAACCCAGAGGCTCCCTTCACTCTGGAATAAAATCCCAGTCCAGGTTAGGCAGAGTCCCTCATTGACTCTCTTCAAGAGGAATCTTGATGAGTGGATGGGAGATCGTAGGTTTTCCCCGGGTATCACTTCTGTGTCACTGCTAGACAGAGGCATAGTATACTAACCTCGAAACAGGGCATAGCAAAATTAATTTAAAATGGGTGGCGAAAGCCAGACACACTCTGGCTAGGCTTATAAATGCCCTAGGCCAGATAGCCTAGTATGAACCTATGAACCTATGAACCTATTATGTAAACAATACTAACCAAACTGAGATCAATAAAAGGTTACAATTTTGAACAAGCAATTTCCGTTTATTAAAAAAAAATGTTTACTATGATATGATGTGTTTTTGAAACTGTCTCACACCCAAATGCTATGTGGAAGAAACCAAGAGAATGATCAATGTTTAAGCTCAGGAGCACTTATGGAAATGAAATCCATAAATTTTAACCAGTTCAGTGGTAGTTCATAACACAGATCACAATTCAAGAAGTAATCCTTTAAACTGCTGGTACTCAGAATGTGCAAAGGGCGGGAAGACCTAAAATGATTGGCATACAACAGAAGCACAGTACATATTTAAATTTACTGTGTTCAGTCTTAATCACTCGTCTTGGATGGCAGTTTTTTATATGTTAAGTTCTTGTTTTTTATGATGTTTTGAATATTTTCCAATCTACTATTTGGAATATGTGAGCCTCAGTGAGACTGTATTCTGCATGTGTCTTAATTTTACTGATTATATGGTGCTTATATTATCTGAAGTCCATGGATGGATTTTAAACAGCTGTTCCCTGAAACAAGTCCATCTGAAAAATGTTGATGCTATTTCTGAAATAAAGTATTATGCAAATCATTGCTGAAATAATAAGCTACAATGCTTCTGATCAATATAGCAAACCTATCACACTGGGTTCGGCATTCTCCTTTCTGCACTATAAGTAATTACGCTAAATTACTTGTGCTTTCCTGGAAGGTCTGTGGTAAGCAATTCAAAGGAAATCTATATGGATGCAGAGATTAAGCCTTAGGGGAAGCTGGAATATTGAAGTTATATGACCACTGGATTGGGCACTAATACCATGTGACTGATAGTCATGAGACCATATGATACTTATATCATGTAATCCAACAATAAATGCACAAATTATTTTACATAATTTACATATGGACCCAGATCAAATATAGCATTTAAAAAGAATCTCTCTCTTACTGGTGCTTGCAAAATGCTATCCCTTGAGCATACTTTCCTGATTAACATTTTTAACCATTTCACAGCAAATTCATATTTTATTTATTTATTTTACATTTGTTTACCGGTAAAGTCTGACAGGGCATGGATCCCATTTTCAGCGGCGGCCCAGGGAGAAAAGCTCTAAAAAGATTAGTACAACAAATACAGTAAATACAATACACATGTTAATAAAGTACAAATCAGAGTCAAAAAGTTAATAAGGTACAGTTTCAAGGCCAAAAAAGAAGCAAAAGGTAAATATACTATAAGGCGCACAGTGTGTTACAATAAACAATACAGTTGGAAGGACATTTTGTTCAGTCATTTGGTTACATCCATCAGTGGCTAGTACGGTAAACACACATTGCGTATGAGTATAGAAAGGAGTTGTTGTAAGCTTTCATAGAAGGCTAAAGTATGATATGATATGATTAAGTGAAGCTACCCAGGGGCAAAACAACTACATAACCAAGAACTATGTAAATGGGACCAGAGGAGTTTTTTGAAATTATTTGTGTTTTCAGTGGTCCTAATATCTACGGGAATGATATTCCATGCTTTTGCAACAGTAATAGAAAAAAAGGTGTCCCCAGAGCTATTTTTAATTTTGCCTATGCCAGCCAGTGCTTTATTGGAGGATCTTACTAGGTGTTTGTTAGAGTAGATATTAAGTAGACCTTGAAAACCAGGAATGCTATTGGGATAAAATAGAATTTGATGGGCTATTGTAAGCTGGTTATATGTGAGTAGGTTGGGTAATTCTAGCCAGGAAAGTTGCTTGATTGCTATGCATTGATGTGTCCTGAAGGGTAAGTCAGTAGCATACCTAGCTATTTTTTTGTAGCAGGTGTTTAGTTTGTTAAAGTCCGCTTTGTTTAGGTTGATGAGTATGGGGGAGGCATAGAGGAGTGTTGATAGCAGGTGGGTTCTTGCAATGGTGGCTTTACTGTCATTGGTGAGGTACTTTTTGCATCTGTATAGGGTTCTAAGTTTTTATGGACTTTCTTTATTGTCTGTGCAATGTGCATATCACATTTCATGTTGTGATCTATGATAACCCCTAGAAGTTTGGTGCCTTGCACGGGTGTGATAGGGGTGTTATTAGATGCGAATATTGTGAATGGTGGTATGGGGTCTAACGCTCTAGTGGGACAGAATATTATTAGCTGTGTTTTATTTTAGTTAAGTATTATTTGAGAGCTAGCTAACCAGGTTTCAACAGCGGTAAAGGACTCTTGTGTCAATTCCTGGAGTTGAGGGAGTGATGGGTCGGAGCAGATTAGAGTGGAGTCATCAGTGTACTGGACTAGAGTGCAATGCCAGGTAGCTTTGTGGAGTTGGTCAGTAAATGTTTTGAAAAGGAGAGGTCCATAAATGGATCCTTGAAGGATTCCTAGGGTGACAGGTAGGAGGGGAGATAAGGTGTTTTGCCATTTTACAGCTTGTTGGCGGTTGGTTAGATAGTCTTGAAACCATGCTAATGTGGAGTGTCTGAGATTAAGACTGGCGAGAGCAGAAAGGAGTGTGAGACGGGAGAAAGTATTGAAGGCCTTGGAAAGCTCTAGGAATGCAGTGGATACTAGTTTACCATTATTTTGATTTTGGTTTGTTATGTCGGTAAAGCTAATCAGGGCTGTGGTAGTAATGTGATTGGGGCGGAATTAGTGCTGGGTATTGGTTAGCAGTATATTAGTGAGGAGATAAGGGGGATAGAATGGAAATTGGATGGTAATTATGGTTCCATGGAGTTATCTCCTTTGTGGAGTGGTATTATATGCAAACTTTTCCACAGAGAAGGAACACATTGTTCTGATAAGGTACAATTAATGAGCATGGAGATGGGATAACAGATGGCTTTGCCTACGATCTTTAGATATTCTGCGGGTAACTTGCCGATGACCAGGGCTGTGGGTTTAAGCCTATTTAAGTATTTATATATTGTGCTAGTTGGGACAGGTTGTAAGGTGAAGAGGTTTTGGTCTGCTGGTATGAAAGATAGGTTTGGATGTGAAATGGGAGAACTACTATTGGTGAGGGCTAGGATGGCTTTGGGTGTTCTTTGAAGTGAGTGGAAATATTATTGGTAGTCGTGCCAATGTTTGTGGGTGGAGTACTTTTCTTTCCTGGCTGTAGGATTTTATTAATGGCAGCCCAGAATTTTTGTGGGTTCTTTTTGTGTTTGGTTTGAATACCTATATAGTGGTTCATTTTGTCTGTCCTAGTTTGTATTTTGGCTTTGTTTTGAAGGTCTTGCTAGGCCTGTCTTTTAGTTCGAGTTTTATTTTGATGCCATGAGTCTCATGCTTTAGCTCTTTGTTTTAGAAGTAGACAGCTATGTCTGGTCAGCCAGAATGCATAGGTACATTTAGTTCTGACAGTTATACATATCCTCCAAGGTGGACCAGATTACTTGCAGAAGAAGCTAATTAATTTTGCTAGAGATCTGCATGTTTTTTTTTATTAGAAATAATTGACGTAAGTCAGGTGTCTTGGGGCATCCAGACCTCCAGAAATCATGAAAATTAGATGTCCTGTGGTGTATTTACAGCTTTTCTCTTCCAGTTTTCTGATCCATTTACATGATACACTCATCACTTGCTTAATGGACTTTTTCACAGTTAAAACAACTGAAAAAAAAATGTGTGTGTGTGTGTGTGTGTGTGTGAGTTTATGCTTGTGCATATATATTTTTACTCAAAGTTCAGGTTTTCATTTCATGCCCCAAATTGAAGTTGTCCAACATGCTGTAAACATGCATACATACTTACTTGTTAATACATATTCATAGGTAGTTGATTGGTTGTGTCTGACAGTTAGTGCGAAGGATTAGAGCATTGAGCTGTTAATGAGCTGCTTCCTGTTACAAGGCTACGGGGTTTGATTTCTTTCACCTTCAATTGTCTACTTTCTGACTAAGCAAGGCACTTAACCACACAGTTCTCACAGGTCACTCTTGAAAAGGGATGGTAATGTCCAGTGGGCTTACCCAGTCAACAAATACATATAAAATGGGATCCTGGAGACCATTGCCTGACTTCCTTGTTGGCCCAGAACACTGTTTGGATAAGTGACTTACACAAAGTCACACAGCAAGAAATGGAGGCTGAATTAATCAAACTCTGGAGTACAGGAAGCAGCTGGATAACAGGTCATAGCCTTAATTGCCTGTGCTAACTGCCAGATAATGTGCATTGCATTGTTTCTTTTAACTTTATATATTCATATGGTTAGGGACCGCTTACTTGCCTTTTTTGACTGTTTGCAGGAGCAAACTAAGGAAAAATATGTGATATGCAAAATACTATTATGGCTACATTATATTGCTATCTTGTCACAACAAAAATAGACTAAAGTCCTTATAATCTGTGCAAAATAAAATGCAACTAACTTGTTAGTCTGATTCCATTTCTCCCAAGCTAATTTAAACAGCAACAATGAATTATAGCAACCTATTCTTCAGGACATGCATGCCATTTATTTACAACTCTCAGAAATCCAGACTAAAAACCACACAATTTATCTGTAAACTGCCACCTACAGCTTCTCCTGTAGAATTTGTATCTATCAATATCTATTTTCTCTCTTGTTTCCTTTAATGTATAAATTCCACCCAAAACAATGAATCTCTTCTCCAATATTTTCTTTTTAACCCTTTAATCATTTTCCTGATTTTTTGTTTAAAACTACTGTCAGCAGTTCAGATATTACTAAACAAGGATGTTCATAATGGTGGGTCACTTTTGTCTCAGGAATCTATCCTGCTGATAACATAGTCCAACATTTTGTTGGCCAGTGCCAATTCTTTATCAGCTTGGTCATGATTGTTTACTGCATTTAGATCTTTCTCTTGTAATAACAGGTCTGATGGCTCAGTGGTTAATTGCTATGGCTATAATGTAGCGGGTCCTGGGTTTAAGTCCTGCAAGGTCTGTTTATTTGGGAGGGTGGCCTAATAGTTAAGGTGTTTGCTTTGCAAGTACAAGTTGCAGAGTTTGAGTCTCACAAGGGATAATTGGCTAGGCTTAAAATGGCTCACAAGGGCAGTTAGCTTAGTACTAACCTATGAACCTATAATAGGGACTTAAGTTTAACCCTCCTCACCTACATATATACTGTTATAACCAAAATGAAAAAGAAAATGTATGTAATCCTCCTAGACTGCAAGATATATATGCACAACTTCATATATATCAACTGCCACTTTTCAGCCTGGTTCACCAAATTTGTAGATAAAAAATCAGACTTATTCCCATGTTATCCCTTGTGCTCCACATCTTATTTTCATTAGCAGACAAAGTAATCTTAGATTTCAACAAAGAAATCATATGTGAAACAAATTAAAAAGCGCCAGTCACAACCTGCCCATTCACGTGACAGACAAGATAATGAGTTTGCATTCAGCATGGGCATATTCTCGCATGCTTCAATCACCCTACTTTAGCTGCATTCTCTACAATAATCCAGTTACTCAAGTCCTGTGGTAGAGTGCATGAAATCTGTTGAAAGCCACCTACCAGAAAAGCTGAACTGGCAAACATAATTTTTTTCTTTATTGTCCATGACCCTCCAGCAGCCAGAACACTAATCAATCATAAGTCAGCCATACTGCAGATAGGAACATTCTCTCTCCACAAGTGGGAAGTCTTAAGTTGCATTTTGGGAGGGCTATGCCTCCCTTCTACTGATAAAGGCTACAACCACCCACCCACACTAAACTACGGATGTCTGGAATAACCCGAGCAAAGAATGGCTAAATCAAGGAGAAGAGAGCACAGAAGAAAGAAAATGGGATCAAGCAAAGAGAAGAAATGATATTAAATAACGTCAATAACGTCTGATGCTCAACCAAGTATTTGTTCCATAAGTAGCCAACATCTACCTGTAAAGAGCAAACAAAAGCTTCTTAAGGATGACTTCACTCTCCAAACTTCTAATAAAGCTTCCTGACAGTTTGTACCATACATGGCTGGTCAAAGGTCCAAAGAAAGAGTTTCCATCATTGTTGATGGTGGTCTAGCTGTAACTGGTTGTCTGGATACCAACATTTAACCAAGGTTCAAGCAGCCATTGACCAGTTCTACTCTCTTGGAAAATGAATTGAGGCAATTCACACAATTTACTAGATTTGCCACAAAAACTGAACAGTTTGCAACAAGCAAGCAACAAGCTTGAGATAGCACTAACAGATCTCCATAGCAGGACACCCACCCAGTTCCAATAAAACCAGTGCAAGTTCAGTGTGCCTGTAAATGTATAAGGTGCAACATATATCAGGGAAAAAAATCTCCCACCTGTACAATGATTCCTGGGCTAGTGATCTGGTTCATACGTAAGTACTAGGCTATCTGCCCGAGGGCATCTGTAAGCCTAGCCAGAATTTGTTGGCTTTTGCCACCCCCTTAGATTAGTTCCCTGTGCCTCTGTCCAGCAGAGCCATTAGTTCCCTGTGCCTCTGTCCAGCAGAGCCACTGCAGTGATCCCCAGGGTAAATATTCTGTTTCCCATCCACTCATCAAGGTTTCTCTTGAAGAGTGTTAGTGAGGGGCTCTGCCTAATGTACATTGGAATCCTGTTCCAAAGCATGGGGAGTTTCTGGGACAGGAATCTATCCCTCCAGCAAGTCCAATTTATCATCATGGTGAGGTTTAGATCCACAGAGTATGTGGCTCTCAGGGATTCTTTTTTTTTTTTTTAGGTGGAGCATGTCCATCAGTTCTGCGTTGGACATGGCCTTGTATGTCAGGCAGAGATCATCTCTGAGTAAGCAGTATGCAACCGAGTACAGCTGTTCTTGACTTTTTTTCTGAAAACATTAAGTCTGCCCAAACTAAGGAGACAGGAATCTGCATCATTCCCTTAACAGATGTTCCAGATAGTAAATGGTAAAGCCCTACTTTCAAAGGTCAGCTGCAAAATACCACAACATAACCAAATGCATTTCCAGATGCCAGCCACATATTTGCTAACAGTAGCTCAGTCATAGGGTGGCCAAGAACTACAGAGAAGGAAAAGTACAGGAGTTCAACTACAATTCTCTTCCATGAAGTCACATGACCCTTCTGCAGAGAATGCTACATAGTTCATCCAGAGTAGCCAACACTTTTCTCCTTGATCATATGCCAAAATGGCTAAATGATTTGCCCATTTTAGAAGGAAACTATCAAATCAAAAACTAGCATAAACTCAGTTGCATTTTTCTGAAAATATCCATGAAATCAACATTTTAACAAATTGTATGTCCTGACAGCAAAATAGCATATTTTTTGAAAGGGGCTGATTTTAACTGATAAAATGCTTGCAACCTCAGCTTGTTTATTTAATTTAGGTTATTCCATTTTTCTTTATTAAGCAGCAAGATCCACTGACCACAATTCTTTACAAGCTTGACCCATGGAAAAATGTCAAAACAGATAAATTGGTCAACAGTAAACAGTCTTATTAAACAATCTCTAAATATTTGGTTAAATCCTCAGCCTGAGACTGAAAGTAGTGAGAAGTGACCAAATGTCTAATGCAGTAAGCATTATTAACAAGACAAACCACTGTTACAAAAAAATAAACATTTTTATCCCTTTTTATTGCAGTATTTTTTGTTTAAGCTACTAACAATTTCAAAACAAAGGCCACTAAAATGTTTTCAAAAACATATGTTCCATTTGTATATGAGGGTAACCTAGTTCTTCTGAAGGTAGGAGAAAAAGTTGTTCTACAAAGCAACAATTGTTACCCTGCCCCATAAATTTCTGGCCAGTAAATTATATCTAGCAGTATTTTTCATCCTTATGTTGACCAACATGTATTTTTATTGACTGATCTAATACATGATTTTAAGCTTTTAAAACTGCACTCCTTGTGTCTACCTGAAAACTTTAAATTATTTGATGTGGTGCAAACCAACCTAATTATAGACATAGCCACTGTACTCCATAATATCCAACATTTACTAATCCTCAACCATATCATTTGCAATCTGTACAAAAAAATTAAAATATTCCTATTTTAGTAGCCAGAGTGGTGGTGGCAAAAGTAATTACTTTTTTCTAGTTATCTGAATGATATAAAGCCCTGGAACTACAGATCAAGTAAACCATCATATACATGTGTAAGCATGAAACAATAGCAAAATGTCCTCAGAATAATAAAAACAAAGTGACCATAAGACTGGGGATTCAGGTTACATTATTCAAAATGACCAATGGATCCATTTCTAACATTAACTTCTTTGTCCAACATTAGAGACTAAGGACACCAATATCATAAAGCTAAGAAATTAAATCAGCAACTTTGGTACGAGCCTTGATGATCTAACTGACTTAGGTTTGTGACTACATTCTCGGAGCACATGCCAATTCTTTTTTTTTTTTCAAATATATTTTTATTGAATTTTTCAAACTTTTCAAACATACAAAGGAAAAACTGTAAGTCATTGTGGGAAGCAGTAAAGTATAGGTATATATGTAACAGTTAGTGCAAAAACTATGCATTTAGAACACAGCAGTTATCTTACAGGGAAGCTTACACCTTAGAGACCAATATAAGCAGTAAAGACCCCCAATAACTTATTACAGTCAAAGTCTAGGGATACAAATGGAAAGTGGCTTGGAAGGAAGAATATATGACTGTCTTAAGAAGAAAGAAAAGCGGTAAGGAGGGTATAACCATAAAAAACAACTATCTACACCATGTACTTCTATTTATACCATATTTACAACATATTTACACCATGGATGCCAGAGGATAACAAAATGATATAACAAAATATTTTGTAAAATCAAAAGTTACCGTGTGATGGTAACAATGTCTAATGGTTATAGGGCCAGAAATGATACTGATGGAGGTTTTCCTGGAATGTAGTATTAGAGACCCACATTTTGAAAGATTATTTAGTTTGGATTAGGTCAAAAAGTCTACACCAGTAATTCTGAAAATATTCTTTTTTCTTTTTGTTATTATTGCATAACTTATGTAAAGATATATATATTTGATTGCCATTGATGTAAAGTTTTCCCAAGCTATTGTTGAGGGATTGACCCAGTTCTTGGCTATAAAATATTTGAGAAAGGCACAGGCTGGAACACAGATGTAGCGATGGATACCCTTAAGAGATTTAGGAATAATATTTAAAATCATAGTTTGCCAAGAGAATGTGGTTTTTTCGTATCCCATTTTTCCAACTGAGTTCTGAGAGAACACCAAAGTTTGTAAATATTCTTACAGCTCCAAAAGATGTGAAGTATATCTACGTGTGGGAGGGAACAGAACGGACAGGTTCGGTTTTTATTGTATCCGAATTTCAGTAAGACTGCTGGGGTATAGTAGGAATTGTTGTTTATCATAAGCTGAGTGTAAATTAGGTTTTTGAAGGGGGTTAAATTCAGGGTATTATTGATTGCTTCGTACTTAGACTCCATAGAAATTTCTCCTTGTATACCGTCCCAATATTTGGAAAATAGAAGTGAATGATTATATTTAATGCTTGACACAGGTTTATAGGTGTTCGAAATCATTTTGTTCCATAGGGAGAGTGATTTAATGATAGATTGTGATACTGTAATGTCTTGCTCCTTCACTCTATAGTAAAATCATTTTTGTTTTATAAGTGAGCTAATTTGCCTTAAGATAGGATCATATTTGTTAGGAGCACCAAATAAAGCTTTGACCTTGGCAACATTTTTAGAGTTATAGAAGTGCCAAACTATGGCCTTCTTAACAATAGGGAAGTTTGTTATATCGATCATTTTATTATTGATTTTTAAGTTAGGGTTTAGGTGAATAGGTTGGAGAATGGGAATAGTATTGTGTAAATTTAAGGAGGTCATCAGAGTTTGAAAGATGCAAATTTTGTTCTTTAGTGTAGGCAAGATCTTGAACGTGTAGTCATCATCAGGTGCAAGAAAAGGGACAGCATATGGATTGAGTTTTAACAAATATATATAGTTGCACCAGATTTTGATCCAGGTTGGGTACCAAGTTTCAGCAGAGGGGTCATAGCAGGCTATTTGAATTAGACGGCTAGCATTAATGATGTAATAGAAATTAAAATCTGTGAGACTTAAACCGCCTTTGTTCTTTGAGGTAATTAGATTCCTGTATGATATTCTGGTTGATTTAGGGAACCATAAAAACTCTGAGGTTGTGGTTTCCATTTTTCTGAAAAACATTTTTGGAACATTTAAGAAGATGGAGTTAAGATGAAAAAGGATTCTAGGGAAAATATTCATTTTAATAATAGCAGATTTTGATAACAAAGAAAGATTGATGTTTTTCCATCTAGTTAGATTGTTATTTATCTGATCCCAGACTCTATATTGGTTTGCTTTTATTAGTTCTTGGTGAGGGTGTGTGAAATTTATTCCTAGGTATTTCATTGTATATTTGAGAGGAATGTCAGGCAGGGGGAAGTAATATTCTAAATGGTTTGCAGGGTTTAATGGAAAAATAGATGATTTATTTAGCAGGGTTTAATTTACTCTTAGCAGCCTCAGCAAAAAGATTAATAGAATTTCGAATTTTATGAAGATCGGTGTTGGGAAGCTCAAAATAGATGTTTAGGTCATCTGCAAATGCAAAATAATTTATATCAATGTTGAAGACTTTTGGGATATGGTGATATGTCTTTTGTTTAACCCAGAGAAGGAAAGGTTCCAGATATAAATTAAAAAGATAAGGTGAGAGTGGGCAACCCTGCCTAGTGCCATTGGTAATTTTAATAGGGCGTGATAAAGTTTTATTTATATACAGGGAAGTAGAGGCATTGTTATAAAGCATCTTAATAGTGTTGATAATCAGATCAGAAAAGTTAAAGAATTTCCTGGTTAGGTAAAGGAAGTTTAGATCAACATTATGAAAGGCTTTGGTAGCATCTAGGGTGAGTGCATAACGCGGGTGGTTATCACTTTTTAGAAACAGCATTAATGTGTTTAAGGTAAGAGTATTGTCACACAGCTGCCTCTGTTTCATAAATCCCAACTGTTCAGGAGAAATGACTGTAGCTATAACTTTCTGAATTCTATTAGCAAAAATGGTAGATAAGATTTTGATGTCAACGTTAATAAGGGCGATGGGCCTATAGCAGAGAGGGTTGGACTTGTCAGAGTTTGGTTTTGGGATGAATATTGTTTTCAAATTGTTCATATACTTATCAGTAATCCCTTTCGAGATGATATAATTATACATATCAAGGAGAGTTTTAGAAAGGTGACGACTAAAAGTTTTGTAAAATTCTCCTGTAAAGCCATCAGGACCTGGTGCCTTATTTGGTTTAAGCTTTTTAATAGCTAGCATTATTTCATTCAGTGTTATGGGGCTGTTTAGAAGGGTGTTTTGCATGAAGGATAATTTTGGAACAGATAGCTCATTTAGGAATTTTTTGTGCATTTCATTTGGGGTCTGGTTTTGGGGATTATAGATTTCAGTGAAGATATTTACAAAAGAGTTAACAATATCTTCATTACTGTATAAGTTTTTCCCTTTGTATTTTATTTCATTACTATAGTTTGGTCCCTCTTTGATGTTTATGAGTCCAGCTGGTGTTCTGGAGGGGGTTTGGGCCCATTCCGAATATCTGTGAAGGAGTTTGAGTTCTACCAAGGATTGATTTTGTAAGTGAAATGAGTATTTTTTTTTTTTTTGTATCACATGTAATTTCTTTTCCAGTTCAGGAGAAAAATCCTTTTGTAGTTGTGCATCAGTCATCTTTTGCTCATTGTTGGGGTTATTGATGTACAATTTCTCTTTTTTTTTTATAATAAGATGATTTTTGTATAAGTATTCCTCTGATGACTGCTTTGGCCGTAGCTCATTGGATATCTAAGGGGATGGTGGATAAACAAGATTCTGCATCAAATTGTTTCAGATAATCATTAATTTCCTGCAGAACATCTTCTTTTTTAAGAATGTTACTGTTTAGTGACCAAGTGGGACTACTACCATTGCGATTCAGGTGGTGAGTGGGAGTAATACAAAGTGAGACATTCGAGTGGTCAGATATACATCTAGCCTCAAGGGCAAAGTTTGTAATTTTGTTTGAAAAGATATCAGAGACCACAAAATAATCAATTCTGGACCAGACTTTATGCGAAGCCGAATAAAACGTGAACTTATTTAGTTCTCTGTCATGGTCAAATATTAAAAAAGGGTCAACTAAGTTGAAGCTCTTTATCAAATCCTGAATAGATGCAGTTACTTGTGAGGGCTGTTTCCTGTTTTTATTTGAACTATCATTCAAGGGGTCCATGAGTGCTTTCCAGTCACCACCAATAATGAAAAGATGATTAGGAAATTGAAGTAGTAGATTATGTATTTCATAGAAGAATAAGTGCTGGTTTGTACAAGGGCTATATAGGTTTAAAAAAAGAAAAGGGGATTTTACCTGAGGGTATGATCAGGAAAATAAACACCATCTACCATTCGGGTCAAATTTAGTATTTAGCACTTCACCAGGAAAGGATTTTTTAATTATTATTACAGTGCCTTTCGATGCAAGACTATTCCCTGCGGATATCACAAGTTTAATCCAATTTCTTTTTTTAATATTATCCCATTGAACATTTGTCATATGGGTCTCCTGTAAAAAGACGATGTTGGATTTATCCTGAAAAATCAGGTGCATAACTAGTTTCTTTTTATTGATTTCTTGAAGCCCATTTACATTCCAGGAATTCACACTAATCATCATAATTAGATTCAAAACGTAGATATATGCTAGGATAAACTAAGAAAAAAGCCCTACCAGGGACGATGCAATTAATAAACACATTTTTTTATATATGACAGAAAGTGTAATGTGGTAGTAAATTGTATTCTGGCATCCATGCTCCTTACCATAAACCCCGTGCCTAACCACCTGTCTCCCTGAGCCATTTTTGAAAAAGTTTTAGATAGATACAAGTGATCTGTTTTTAAATATTTTCCTTTATGAAAAATAATACAAGAACAGAGCAGGGAGACATATAAACTAACATCAATAGTCCAAGCGCCAACAAACATTGGACAACTACACCATCATGCCACTCCCAAAAATGTTAAGGAATATTGAAAAACATATGTACATAGAATGGACAGTTAAAGGCAAAGTGACGTTCGAGTTAGGAGTTAAAGGAGATAAAACAATACCACCATAAGAACATAATACATACAGCACTTTTTTTTAAATTATTGACCTCGAAAATTTCCATGCAAATAGGCAAGTGAGGTTGGAGTAATATAGACAATAAAAGTTACTAAGCAATTGAAACGAACACAATTTATAACCAGAGCTATTAATAACCATTACAGCAGATAGTAACGCAGGTTCTATTTATAACTGGCATAGTAGTAAGTACCATCATAGCCTAATACTATGTTTTTGTCTCCTGTCTGGAGAAGGGACAGTCAACTTAGATAAGCTCTAGCTGAGCATACTGCTCTAAAGGGAGGTTAATGAAGGGGGTAATCATAACAAGAAAAAATTACAGGTTAAATATATACATCAACAAACAAAATAGCTCTGAGTAATGTAAATACATTTTTTACCTATCTAGATATCTAGCTGGGTTTACTAAATATGCATTACACATAAAATTACATAACAATAGGATTAAAGAAGGAAAGACAGAAACAAGAGCATTAACTGACAACCTAAGCAGATAATTGGATTTTCACTAAATGCAGTTCACAATAAACTACATAACTCACATATCATCACTAACCAATAAAAACACAGTTTAGCCAGCCTTTTTAGAAAGCAAGCAAGTTTTAGCAAGCCGGCTGATTAAACCAAGCACAAGCATACAACATATCAAGCTCACTAGCTCTGTAGATCCACCTTCAATGAGAGAAAGAACAAGCTATCCATATCCTGCACTTTCAGTATAGAATTAAAACATCATGATTCATGAATCGTGGTTGAATCATGGTGAAAGTAGTCAAAATGCTAATTTGTGTTACCATGCAACAACAGATACATTTCAAATTTGAAGACATATTTTCAGTAAAGATAGCACAGCTGTGAAGCAGACTAATGGATTACTAAACAGGCAATTGGCTTTAGCTGTCTTTAAATAACTTTTGACAATTGCATAGGCTTTTTATTTTTCTCACAGAGTCTGAGTTTGTATCACAAACACTTTCACAATGAGCACTTAAACACACACCTAAATACTAAATAGAAAACTAAATGTGAACACATAAAATATTGTTTTTGTAAAAATGAAAGGCACAAAAAAGCATGTCTAAAGTATGGCATTGTAGTTTTGCAACATGACCAGCAGATGACATCTACTATACATTTTGATATGAAAGACTTCTGACAAAGTGATGTATCTGTATTGCTAGAAAAAAAACTATATTGTATTAAATTCATTACTTAAACATAAGATTAGGCTGCTGAATTACCCTGACCAGAGTCCTTTATAGTCCATTTAAATTACCCCCATCCTGAAGTGTCCAGAAAGTGTTGTTTTAGATCCATTTCTTCTTCCCTAAGCTCGAATTCATGATATTAGCATTCCCAGAAATGCACTGCTTCTTCTTTTTCTGTTGCGACCTCTGACCTCGTGATGCCATCGGCTGATGTTCCTGTTGCATTCTGGGTAATGGTATGTTGAACCGGCCCTGGGAGCTTAGGGAACCCTTGTGGAGCTCTAAATAAGGCCTCAACAATCCACAGGGAGCCTCGTGCACTGATACAAATGGGTGAACATATTGCTGAAGAGCTAGAAAGGAAAATAAAAACAAAAAAAAGCCAGGACATCCAGATTATGGTAAAAATAAGCTGGGAAGATGACAGGGTAAGTTAGAATCAGTTAGCAGTGTTAGAAAGCCAGCAGAGATAGGTTTTTGTAGCTGTATTCATCTTGGTTATACTATTTGTTAGTCTTAACAGCAATTCATAGCTTTTAAGCATATACTGTATTATCTTGATTATATTATTTTACTAGCTTTAACAGTATAGCTAGTTAAGCAGATAGTTCCTTGAAAGCTTGCATAAAAACTTTTTTTGCTTCATCTGCAGAGTGTATTAGGAACTTCTGAACCCCATAGCTGAAGGAGAGGATGGCTGGGTATTTCATCTGGAAGCGTAATTTTTTTTAGATTAACAAAGCACAAAAAGGAGCTAGAGCTTGTCTTTGAGCCTTAATGAGCTGGGGTAAATCCTGTGCTATTGTAATCCTGTGACCTCTCCATGAAATGTTACTTTTCTTTTTTGCAGCCATGAGGAGTGTGGTAACATGTGCAACATTTAGTAGCCTTGCATAAATCTGCCTAGGAACACCCTCATCTTGTGATCTTCATAATGCTCTATGAGCTCTTTCAATAATGATTTCTTTAGCTAAGATTTTATTTTCAGTAATGTGTTCAAAGATCTCAGTTAGTATGACTTGTAGCTGTACTTGGTCAAAACTTTTCTGGAATGCCACGTATTAGAATGTTGTTTCTCCTACTGCGTGCTTCTAAGTCTATTATTTTTTGCTGTAAGTCACTAATAATTTTGTCATTTGTATTTACCTTGATTTGTAAATCTTGTATTTGCTTTGAATTCTCCTCAGTTTTCTTGTCAATAAGATTAAATCTGGATGTAATTTGGTCTAAATTAGAACCAAATTAATTTAATTTGTCTGAGAATAATTTGAAATCTTCATGCAAGGGCTGTAATGCTGTTTTAAGGTCATCTAGTGAGAGAACAGACTCACCTTTAGATTTAGCAGCTCCTTTATTTGAATCCTGTGTTGATTTATTTATTCTCTGCCTCTTAGCTGTTACATCCTTTTCAGGTGACATTAGAGAAGATAGCTTGGTTTTAGAAGTTATAGCATCCATAGATTCTTGTTGGTTAGCCATCACTGGGTGAATTAAAGTGTAGGTTTAGGCCACAAGGGAGTGATTTAAAGAATTCTCCTTTAATTTTTCTTGTTTAAAACTCAGAACTCAGTCCTTAAGAGAAAATGATGCCACCATGAGGTTGCGGCCTTCAGCCAGTCACTAGAGGTAAGACCTAGCAGAAAAATGACAACATTTTACTTTTTAGACCAAAATGTTGCTATAGGTCTTTTCCTTGAATTGTGGTTTAGAAGAAATACTCCTTTCCTGTTCAGTTCAGTGCCAGATGCAGGTTTTTTTTGAGCGGATAGATTTGGTTGATACAGGAGCAGCAGAAAGTGTGTGTTCAGTGCTCGGCGGCCATCTTGAACTCCAGCACATGCCAATTCTTAATTAGCCCAAGTTAACCATTTACCCATGAAAACATGTATACATGTCCTGTGTCTTCTCCAGACAAATAAATAACAAAACAAATGTGTGTTTTAAGGTACAAAACAGAAAAAAACACATTTATACTGATTAAGTTATGACAAACTGTAATTTCAGTTTCCTGCTGCTCAGAAATATTTGAAATTTCATTTTTCAATGTCATTTTAAAAATGACTTAGTAAACAATCCTAAAGAAGTTAGCCTCCCCTGGTATGCTTCACAGCACTGATGCATGTTTACCATTTGCTCCTAGAATTTTAAAGAAAGTTGGATTACATTTTCTGAAATAAACATACTACAATAGAAATTAAATTAGTCTTGGGAAAACAATAGTTTTAAACAGAGAAGCAAAATCCATCACTTAATGCAAGATATGTGTAGTTCAACACATAGCAACACAACTCAGGTATATATGTACTCCAATTCTACATAATTTAAGGTCAAGGAACTTAAACATAAAACCGCACTTCTATCATTAAAAAATAAAAAAACATTGCCTATCTGACATCATTGCTGGCTTCAATTCAGTCCCACACACAGGAATTTTTAGTTCATCACTTAGCTTTCTGCTGACTTTGTCCTGTTACCCATAGTTTGAGTCTCTTCTATGCACCAACTAGCCTTATACTAAAGAAGCCCTTTCCTCTGGTACCTCACAACAGCTTTTCTTCTAGGTCTTAAATCATGCCCTCACTTTCCTGCTCACTTTAATGAAATTATTTTTCATTTATTTGGGCATTTGTGTTAACTGCAGACATCCACTATATCTCTCTTGCCTCTCCCTACTCTAAGGCATGCAGTCTAAAGTCTCACAATTCTTTCTTGTCTAACCTATTAGTACTTTCTCTATTCCAACTTTCTTTAATATACTCAAGAATTCACAAGCCCACCTGGTAAGATAGTTATGAATGTAACTTATTCAACTACTTACCTGAATAATTTTCTTGTGTGTAACTGTAACCACTTTTCTTGAGAAGACGCTGCAAGAGGTGTTGGCAGGGTGGCCCAATGGTTAAGATGTTTGCCTTACAAACACAAGGTGCAGCGTTTGAGTCTCACAAGGGATAATTGGCTAGGCTTGCAAGGGCAGTTAGCCTAGTACTAACCTACGAACCTAATGGGTAGCAGCATACCTACATTCCAGATAGTGATTCCTTATGTCCTTAATGAGGTGCAACCTTCAGAGCTGAGCACATAATTACATGGAGCAGTATTTTACTAAAGATAAGGAACCGATATGCATGTACTGCTGTGCTGAGCTTCTCTGCTCATTTTTAATCACCTTGCCAATGTCCTTTTGTACTAGAACTCAAAACAACAAATGGTGTAAGATATAAGTTGGTTGCAATGTAGATAAAGGTCTGGCCCAAGAGCAGTTATTAACAAAAACAAAACAAAAAATAACTAAATAAACAAACAACAAAAAATCAAACAACAAAAGTAAAAAGCTTGGATAGAAGGTAAGAACATCTTAACAAAGCAGTTGTGTTTTCATAGCAAGGAGGTGGGGTGGTAAGTGAACATGTGCCAGAAGCAAACAAGTTTAAGGGCTTAACAAATTGTTGTGTCAAGATTTCTGTTTTTTCCAGTCATAAGTACAGCATTAGGGGTCTATCAGAGAGAAGGAGACCCAGGACAAATGCCTCATTCCTCCTCATAATCTAACTTAGCCCCCAGCCAGGAACTAAATGAAAAATAAACATCATGAGGCAGCAACACTGACTACTGTATTGTTGAGTCCTGGTGAAAAATAAGTAGACTTTTTCTTACAGAAAGGATGCTAACAGACATTGAAAAAAAAGCTCTGGAATATTCTTAGTCAATTGCAGTTGCAACCAAATTATTTTTTCCAAAAAGTCACAGTCTTAATATCATCTTATAAAAATATTTGAGCACTCACTTACCACATAAACTGTATACAGTATTCATCCCACTACTATGACAGAGCTGCATCTCTGTCTCTATACTTTCTGTTCTGAACTGCACTCCACATAATAAGTGGAGTCTATTTCATGTGATCGAAAGACCACAGGACCGAAACTGAGAAGACTGAATCTAGAAACATTGATCCAGATTCTCCTGTGGAAGCCAGTATTTTTTGGTGTCAGGGTGTTTGCCCTTTCCCTCAATGTATCAGATCTCAGAATTGGAGGAGGAGTGTGGGGGGTATGGGGGGGGGTCTTGCCCGCTCCAAAAACACTGTCATAATGCCATCTTCAGGAGATGCAAGTTTGACATGCCGAGAATTGATCTATTTGGTTTCGATCAAATAGTCTTTTGATAATATGAGATAGATCCAAAAAGGGGGAGAGTGCATTGTATCAAGCATCATGAGAATAACAACAAGCAGTTGAGATAAGCAAAAATCCCCTGCTATCATGTTCATGTTTATGTATATACTTGCATGCATACATTTAATAAACTATGAAGCTCACAGGCATCCTTCTCTGGGCCAAAACAAACAGTCATACAAAACATAGGACTACATGCACCACATCATTGTTGGTATCTGAGGCCTAATAGTAAACAATACAAACATATAATTATATATTTCAGCATATCTACAAAAGGATAAAACTGCCTATAACCAAAATAGCAAAGATGTAAAAAAATTCACAAACCTGGTGCACTTGCTATAAACACAAGAAAAAAACATTTCTATATCCAAAGAGTTGTCTCAGCAGAAAGGTTGCAAAAAAAGTCACAAATGAAAAAAAACAAGATTTCCTTTCTGTTTTGATATTCCTCCATAAAACTGCAACATACCTGCACCCTGGAATATCTTCTCTTGTCAGCTAAAAATTAAAATAAATAATAACAAAGTATATTATCCCCAGAAGTATCCAGCGTCCACCCAGAAGTAGCTGAGGCATTTTGCACAACCGTATACCATCAAAATATTTAATGACTGAAAAGGTATAACATCCAACTGTCTGCAATCCTCAACAAATGCCTCAATCAAAAATGCAGTGTCATTGCTAACTTACAAAGTATGTTTCTTTCATTCTTTCATTTTTTCTTTCTTTCTTTCTTTCTTTCTTTCTTTCTTTCTTTCTTTCTTTCTTTCTTTTCTTTCCTTTCTCTGTTTTCCCATTTTTATTTTATGGCATCAAAAGCTTTGTTTTTAATAATTATGTGTATCCCCTCCACCTTTCTTTTCAGTTTATGATGCTCAAAGATCAAACAACATAGGGGTACATTCCTGAGTGTGTCACTATTCCGATTAAGTATTAAGCCAAGTTTCTATCATATTCCAGAATCTCAGTACTTTAACAATAGAAGTTTCCTGCAGATAGGAATAAATAAAACAAAACAAGAATATTTTTTCTTTCATATCTTACCATTTTCACAATATAGTACATATATAATGATATAAGATATGCTACGGGATTTGTTAACCCCAAACACTTTTACCTGTTTTATTATATAAACTTTTCATTTTTATATGATTTATCCCGGATTTCCATACAACTGGAAAAATTGACTCCCACAGTTTCTTTTGTTGATTTACTGGAAACATGATCCCCTAGACAAATGCTACCTTTCCCCAATATTATCAAATGTATTAAATATAGATTTCTTGTGCAGTATGCCACAAACGTACCTCACAAAGAGGATCCACTTGTCCTATACAGACAGACTCAAAAAACTCCACTAGTCTCTGTCTCATATCGCCTACTTAGAGGCAATCTCTGCTTACAAAGCCATGTATGACCCAGCTCTGTTAGAAATGTTACAACTAAAGAAATCCCAATCCCTCCACTCCACAAGCTCCAGAGACCTCAACTCATTACCACAATCAACAGAACATGCTGGAGGAACAGGTTCATAACCCAGAGACTGCCCATGCTATGGAAAAGACTTCACATACATGTCAAGCAGAACACCTTACTGCCCCTCTTCAGAGAAATCTTGATGAGTGGATGGGAAATAGAAAATTCACCGCGGGGATCACTCCAGTGGCCCTACTTGACAGAGGCACTGGGAACTAAGGTCGGGTGGCACGATGCCTGGGTAATCCAATGGACTAGGCTTGTAAAGGCTCCGCGGCCATTAGCCTAGTACACAACTATGAACTTATGAACCTATAATGCCCTCCCCTAATTTACACCAGTTACTGAACAGGAGGTGGAAAAAAAGGTTGAGGTGTCTCAACCTACATCAAGAACAGTCTCACATCAAGGCTGGCAAAGCAAATTATTAGAGCTTCTTCATGTTCAAATAATCATCAGAATGGTCTCATAGCATATATTAGCTATCTGTAGAACTCTGTCTATGACAAAAGAAAGCCATAACACCTATCTACAGGAAATATAATCACTCAGCATTAAACCCAATGCCATTTTCCTAGGTGATCTAAGCTATTCAACTATACATTGGAAAACCTATAGCAATCCTATTGCACAAGCAGAGAGATTCATGGACTCTGTCATTACAAATACACTGGAACAGTTAGTCAGAGTGCCCACTAGGGGGAAATAACATAGGTTCATAGGTTTATAGGTAGGTACTAGGCTATATGCCAGAGGGCATTTATAAGCCTAGCCAGAGTGTGTCAGCTTTCGCCGCCCCATTGATTAATTAACTGAGCTTCTGTCAAGAAGAGCCAATGAAGTGATCCCAGGGGTGTATTTTCTGTTACCCATCCACTCGTCAAGGTTTCTCTTGAACAGTGTTAGTGAGGGGCTCCGCCTAATGTAGTTAGAAATTTTGTTCCAAAGCATGAGGAGTCTATGTGACAGGAATATATCCCTCCAGCATGTTCTATTTATTGTTGTGGTGAGGTTTAGCTCACTAGAGCGAGTGGCTTGCCATGACTTGGATTTCTTTACGTGGAGCATGTCCATCAATTCTGAGTTGGGCATGGCTTTGTAAGTCAGGCAGAGATCACCTCTGAGTAAGCGAAATGTGACTGAGTATAGCTGGAGTTTTTCCAGTCGGGCTGCATAGGACATATGTTTGAGGCCAGTAATCCTCTTGGTGAGGTACTTTTGTGGTCTTTCCAGCTGTTGGAAGTGTCTTGTGAGGTACATCCCAAATGGGGCATTGTACTTTATGATGGATCTGATGAGTGACGAATTGAGGGGCAATATAACCTCTTTATTTCTAGATGCAAACCCTTTAGTAATTAGATGGGCTACATAGAAGGATTTCCTTTGGCAATATGAATGTCAAAGGAGAGATTACTATCTACCTGGGTCCCCAGATCTCTTATTACCTCTTCTGTATTAAGGGGCTGCCACTTATGTGGTAATTCGTGGGTGTTTTTTTTTTCCTAAATGGGATGACTATGCATTTTTTGGCATTTAGCTTGAGACCATGACTTTGACACCAGGTGTCCGTCTCAGTAAGGCCCTTTAGGAGAATGGCCTTGTCAACCGGAGAGTCAGTTAGGGCTCCCAGTTTGCAGTCATCTGCGAACTTGGTTAGTCATAGTCCTCCTGTGTTTATCTGTACTTCTGAGAAGTATATGCCGAACAGTAGGGGTCCCAGGACCGAGCCTTGTGGGACACCACTTGTGACTGGTTTAGAGTCGGACCTGGAGCCCGCTATTCTTACTGTGTGAGTTCTGTCTGTAAGCCAGTTGGCAACCCATCTCATGATGTAGGGGTTTATGTTCAGGCTGGTGAGTTTTTCTATAATTCCAGAGTGGGGAATGGTGTCAAAAGCCTTGGTGAGGTCAAGGTAGGCTGTGTGAACTACATTCCCCTCATCAATGGCCTTGGTGACTGTCTTAAAGAAGTCAACCAGGTTTAGTAGGTATGATCTGGCCTTAGCAAAGCCGAACTGGGTCAGGTCAAGTGTTTGGAGGTTCCCAATGTCTTTGTTAATGAGTTCCGTGATGATGTGCTCCATAGCCTTGCAGACCAGGCTAGTCAAGCTTATGGGGTGATAGTTACCAGGGTCAGTTGTGGCCCCTCCTTTGTGGAGTGGAATAACCATTGCTGTGTGCCATTCTATGGGCACATAGCCTGTGGAGAGGCTGAGGTTGAACACTGTGTTTAGGTGGGAGGGTTAGTTCATTCTGTAGTTCATGCAAGACGCAGCCTGGGACACCATCTGGCCCCACTGATGCTGTGCTTTTAGCTTTTGAAAGGGCTGTTTTTACCTGTGCATCTGTGATTTCTGGGACACTACACTTTTCTGGTATTGTTGTGGGCCCTTTTGGGGGTGAGAGGGGGGGTGAAGTTTGCACTGAATCTATCTGCCAGGATGTTGGCAATATTATTGGGTTCAGTATATTTTGTGCTATTTTGCTCTAGCTCAGAGCATATCTGCTAGTTACCACTTAGATTCATGACATAGCTAAAGAAGGCTTTGTGGTTATCTTTCAAATCCTTGGCTATTTTTCTTTCGAAGTTAGCCTTGAAGGATTTTATGAGAGACCTTAGTTTCTTACTGATACTGACCAGGGATGTCTTTCCTTCTTGGGATTTGCTTTTTTTCTGAACTAGTTTCCTCCTTCTATTGTATAGCCTGTTTATGACAGGGGTCCACCAGACTGGTTTCCTTCTCTTAGGGGAGTGAGTCTTGGTTTTGCTAAGGATGGCACGATCCATGCATCCTTGTAGGTGCTCATAGAGTGCATTTGTAAAGGTTCCTGCATCTTGGACACTGTCATCCTTTAGCATGGAGGCTGTGAAACTTACCACCTCTGTCTTAAGTAAGGTGAAGTTTGCTTTAGAAAAGTTTTTCACTGTGGTTTCCTTGGTTGGAGGTGGTGGTGTGGTGTGGACATCCAGAGTGATTAGTTTATGGTCTGATATAACCAGTGACAGGTTGACCTCTGGTCTAGAACACCTGTCACCCATGTTGGTGATGACCAGGTCCAATATGTTTTCACCTCTGGTAGGGGAGTTTGCCAGCTGATCCAGGGCATTTGAGTTGATAAATTCCAGGAAGTGCTGGAGCTGGGAGTTTGTACTTGAGTAGTTTTCCCAGCTAATGGTAGGGTAATTGAAATCGCCCAATATCAGGGTGTTCGGTAGGACCTTCATGTTTTTCAGTGTCTCCAGAAAGGCGGAGTGGTGGTCCTGGGTCATGGAGAGTGATCTGTAGCAGGCCAAAATTTGCATTGCAGATTTGCCTGATGTTAGTTGCACATGGATGATCTCGGCGGTATCATGCTGCGCCACTAACCTGGAGGTGTAGGTATCCTTGATGAATATGGATACACCCCCTCCTTTTGTATATCGGTCCATGTTCTGTGGCTGAAATGTGTGGTATGAGTTGTAGCCCAGTTGTGCTGGGGTGCTCTGTGGTTCCTTGAACCAGGTTTCAACTACTGCACAGATGTCGACATTCTCCATACTGAGGAGTGCTTCGAGCACGTGCATTTTGAGATTTAAACTCCTGGTGTTGAGTAGCATAACCCTCATTTTTTTATTTGTGCTGTTTATGGAGGTGGGTTTGACTTTTGAGCCTTGCCTAAAAAAGGCACTATGGGGGCAGCAAGAGCCTTGGCCAGTATTCAAAAGCCTAGGGGTGACAGGTGCAAGCCATGACTTGTGAAGCAACGTGGCTTATCGAGCATGTCGCCCCAGGCTGACAGACACTGGATCCCCTTTGAATGACACCAGAAGCTTAGCCAATTGTTGAAATTGATCATTTTTTTTCTTTATACTGCAGTATCATTCTTGGTGAGGGCAGGATGCTACTCAGGGTCAGGGTAATACCCACCTGGGCTACATGATCAGAGAGCTCTTCCATGTCTCTTTTCATGTAGCCCAGGGAGGTACGTCTCAGGTCATTCACTTGGATTCATTACATCTTGGATCTTGTCCTTATACTATGGGAGCATCTTGCACCATCCCTTGCATATCTACATCACTTGTTAGGTCTGACCATAAAATAATCAAAATAAAACTGAAATCAGAGATACCTTCCATGCAAAGTACCTTTAGAAATTTCTTTAAGACAAAGTACCTACTCCTGAGTGATACACTGACAAGCTTCAAATCCCCACCAAATCCAGTTAACTCCACTGAATGCACAGAAATGTACACCACTACATTATACCAACATGTAAACAACTGCATAGATCCAACTAGAGGAGGAGGTGCAGGGCAAAAGTGCAGGCCAAACTCCAGAAACAAATCCACATGGTGGAACTATAAAATCAACAAGTTTTATAATAAAAGAAAAATAATTTTGACTAAAAGTAAGAATAGTAATTCCCAGAATGACAGAGTCCTTGTCACTGAAATAAACAAACAACTCAGGGGCTTAAAAAATCCACCAAAGCCAAGTTTGAGCCTAAAATACTTAGCCAAGCCAAAGACAATCCCAAGGCATTTTTAATTGCTTGTAATCTCAAAAGCAAAATGCAACAATGTGCTGAGCTGATTGTGAAAATGTTACCTCCACTGAGGCTGAAGATATAATGGACCTACTATAAATTTAGCTCTAGCTTTACCACCTATCCCCTCCATCTGTCCCTCAAGATATACCTGAAATTGGCTCACCTCCAGCTATCACACAAGACCACATCTAGAAACTGCTATCAAAAGCTTAAAATACTGGATCAATGGGTCCTAACAATATCTCTGGATGCATCTTAAGTAGCATGAAATGTGATTTAGCAACACCCCAAACAACAGCGTCAGGCTTCGTGCACATTTTGTACCAAGCAAATGGAGAACAGCTACAGTGTTCCCTCTGCATAAGGGAGGGCTTTCCACAGACCCATACATCTGACCAGCTTCATATGCAAAGCCATGGAAATACTTATCATTGAATTAATCAATCAGGACACAGATAACCTCCAAATACTGGATCCATCTCAGTTTCAATTTGTCAAGGACGGGTCATGCGTAGTCAACCTGGAGGATTTTTTAAAAGGTCACCAGAGCTATGGGTGAAAGCAAAACAGTGTATACTGCATACCTCAACCTGGCCAAAGCTTTTGATGCAATTCCCCACTCTGGCATAGAGAAAAGCTAAATAAACTGGGAATAAACCCCTATGTCACCTGTTGGATTGTCAAGTGACTCACAGATAGGACTCAGATAATCAAAATAGGGGAAGGTTACCTCCACAAAGAGACCAGCCACCACTGGAGACCTCCGGTATTCTGTTCTGGGACCTCTGTTGCTCAGCATCTTCTTTTCTGAAGTAAAACACAATACCAAAGGGCTCAGGCTGACTACGTTGAAGTAAAACACAATACCAAATGGCTCAGGCTAACTACATTGAAGTAAAACGCAATACCAAAGGGCTCAGGCTGACTACGTTGAAGTAAAACACAATACCAAAGGGCTCAGGCTGACTACATTGAAGTAAAACACAATACCAAAGGGCTCAGGCTGACTACGTTGAAGTAAAACACAATACCAAAGGGCTCAAGATGACTACATTGAAGTAAAACACAATAACAAAGGGCTCAGGCTGACTACGTTGAAGTAAAACACAATACCAAAGGGCTCGGGCTGACTACGTTGAAGTAAAACACAATACCAAATGGCTCGGGCTGACTACATTGAAGTAAAACACAATACCAAAGGGCTCAGGCTGACTACATTGAAGTAAAACACAATACCAAAGGGCTCAAGCTGACTACATTGAAGTAAAACACAATACCAAAGGGCTCATGCTGACTATGTTGAAGTAAAACACAATACCAAAGGGCTCAGGCTGACTACGTTGAAGTAAAACACAATACCAAAGGGCTCAGGCTGACTACGTTTGCAGAAGGACTGTAAGCTAGGAGCAGTCATTGAATCCACAAATGACCTAGCCAACCTAGAGGAAGGTTTGTCCCAAATAAATAACTGGTACCAAAATCATAGAGTGAAACTAAATGCCAAAAATTGATATCATTGTATCCTTTGAGAAGTCGTGTACTGCAGGGAACTAACACATTGCAAATACACCCCCTAAGAATTTACCCAGATGTCCATGATTTGTGAACTTATTTGGAAAGTGACCTAACTTTTGATCAATAAGTGTCTATTGTTGCAAGAAAGTCCTTCTATGTTGTGCAGCTTATAAACATAAGGATTGACTCTAGATCTAAGGATGTCATTGCTCCCTTTTACTCAGCCCTAATTAGGTCAATCATTGAATATATTGCCCCCTTTGGTATGTATCTGGCCAAACACATGCAACAACTGGAATGTCCACAAAGATACCTTACTAAAAGCCTAAGCAACATCCAACATAGACCTACTCAAAGCCTTTTCACTATACTCGGTATCCTACAGACTGCTAAGAAGTGACCTGTGTCTGCATACAAGACATCCTCCAACCCATTACTGACAGATTTACTGCACATCAGCAAGTCAAATGCCATCAGAAATACTTATTCTAAGGATCTAAACTTCTTATGCAACCTCAAAGAATGGTTTGGAGGCACAGGTATAGCTCGCAGATGATACTACTGTTGTGTAACAGACTTCCCGTCCACATAAAACACATTTCTTCCCTGTCCATATTCAAGTGCAAGTTAGATGGATGAGAAACAAAAATTTTACCCCAGGACTACCCCTGTACTACTTATGAACAGAGGCAGCTTCAAAATGCTTTGTTTCATGCTTGGGTCACTTCAAATTAAAAACCAAAAATAAAAGCGTGCTCTACTACGTTCGAAAACAATTTATTATAAAACAAAGCTTTCAGACTAAAAAGCCCTTCCTCAGTGTTGAGGCTTTTTAGTCCAAAAGCTTTGTTTTATAATAAATTGTTTTCGAACATTGTGGAGCACACTTTTATTTTTGGTTTACCTATTTTGCTTTTTGCTGTTTGCTTCACTTTGCCACAGTGCTCATTTTTGTTTTTGTCACTTCAAATTATCCATGGTATGATCCCAGTTATTCTCATTGGGGCCAATATATAGTTATCAAACATGGAACAAGTAAGGCCAACCTGTAACTAAATAGGCTAGGTTATTTCAAGTGTAAAAAGGGATACTGGCTAGTCTTAATATGACCTGCAAGGGCTGCTAGCCTAGTACTTACCTATGAACCTATAAAAGGTGCAAAGGAACAATGTTCTGAATGTGAGTACCTTAAAAATGGTTGTGACCTGTCCTGGTCCCTCAGGCAGCAAAGACTATGACATTTATAAAGATGCAATAACAGCAGTAAAAGGGCTGGATGTGAATGAGGACGGCATGTTGGCTTGATGGTTAAGAGCTCCACTTCTAATCACTGTCTGCAGCAAATTGCTTTTAATATATAATGGGAATCTCAGCCACTATGCAATGCCTGCAACGATTTGTGAGTCATGAGGGTAAGGGACAGGGGACATAAAGCATACCCCTAATTCTCAATAGTGCAAGAAGTCAAGACAAAGCCAAAATCAGTAGTGGGATAGTCATTAATGATTTACCCAGGCAGGAAAAAAGAAAACATTGAAGACATTATAACAGCACAGGAAGATGTATGAGTATGTGGTGTGTGTATCTGTGTGCATGTGTGGGGGAAGAGAGTGAACAGGGGGTGCCTGTGTTAACATGATACATCAGTTGCCACTGTTAGCTACTGCACAAAGTGCTGATTAGCATTAGTAGTTGTTAACTATGATTCAGAGACTTGCAAGTTAGCCGATAATAAGATCTTTCCTCATTGTGGTAATATGATTCTGAATCCGACAATATTGTGTCTCAGAAATGGGGGCTTCTTTCATCAGCCTTCAAGGCAAGAGCTAGGAGTCTTTCTCAATTATTGGGTATATGCTTGTATTAACTTACTGCAACAAATGAAAATAAACCATAACTGTATGTAAGTACTGCAACCTTTTGATACAGAAACTTAATTTAAATATTTAAATAAAAGATGTGACTACTTTGAACTTGAAGTAAATGTAAAAGGATAAAATGAAGTAATCTTTTGAGTAAAGTAAATAGCAAAGTAATATATTTATCTAATATCCCTCATTTGAATACACATTTTATGTTTCTATGCTCATTCAAGCCAGTTGGATGGTTGGCAACCAGTCTCAGTTGTCAGTGTAACTTTTTTTTCCTCCTTTCCTGACATGTAGCCCCATTTTTTTCCAGAAAAAAAAGGAATCTTTTAAAAGACCAACACACCATAATATTTCTGTATAACACATTGCTTGAATGTTTTGTAATAACTGTATAACAATGATCCTATAAACACTGAACTATCTTGCAAATAATTTCCCCAATGTAATAAGCTGCGTGCACTAAAATTTTATTGTGTACATAGTTCTACTAATGTTACATGCAAAATGTCCTTTGGTCCCCATGATCATATTTACAAGTCAGGTGAAGATATAGACCCTCGATAATATGTTGCCATGCAATATGTATACATTCCTTTTGGTTTGGGGTTATAGTTAACAGTGTAGAATGTGTGTGTGTGTGTGTGTGTGTGTGTGTGTGTGTGTGTGTGTGTGTGTGTGTGTGTGTGTGTGTGTGTGTGTGTGCGTGCGCACGCGCGCCACAACTTCATTTACTTGCATTTCAAATAGTGGGCTTTTTTTTACAAAACAAGGAAATCACACAAAATATGAACCAAATCATTATGTTTCTTCAAGATTATCCAATTTTTGTTGACCTCCTTTTTTATATTATAAATATCTAAAGGAAAAGTAACATTAATAGCATGAGTGCATCTACTATAAGATGTGTAAGTTGTACTGTAAATTCTGCTATTAGTAAAATGTTCTGAAACTGGTTCGGATTTTGTTTGTCTTTTCGGTACTATTTGTTCTTTATCAGCATGTACATTTTCTGACCTATATGAATTAACAAATGTTTATTTCCAGAAAATACTGAGTGTGAAACTTCTAATCTGCTTTTCAAAAAAAACCTCAGTAAAAATGTGATCCGTAGCTGTCATACTGTTTTTGAGAAAATCAATACTGTGAAAAATGAGCTAATCAGTATTTCAAGATTGATATCTTTAGTCACAGTTTTTGAGAAAGAAATGCATGATTTTAATTACTATTAAGCCTTGAAATGCAGAGGGATGATATGAACATTGACTCTAGAGTTTATCATTATTGCTGTGACACTACAGCCCCCTGTGCAAAAATTGGACAAAATAGTTGAAGACGGATGGATAAATGGATTTGCGTAGGTAGTAGAGAATGAATGCATACAGTTGCCAGGGTAGCAATTTAAAGGTGGGTTAGGAGTTGAGTAGTGGGGTGGGATTTTCTATTTGCAGAAGCACTATAGAAAACAGCAAATGAAAAAGATAATTTAAAGGAGAATTTGGCTTTAGATTTACATCAGATTTACAGTAGTGCAGATGAGGTAGGTGACAGATAGAAATACTGATACCTGGAGGCCCTTCACACTACGTTTAGAGCTTTTAATCTACAGTTGCTCCAAATGCGGGCATGCTTCAAGGATCACATGGGGGAAATATCAAATAGGAACATACATCTGGTCAGGAATGTAGTAAGTATTAGATTTTTTGATAATTCTCCCACTGTTCAACAACTCCTACCCTCAAGTTATGCAATCAAATAAAAGTCAGGATGTTTATGAATTACAAGGCATCCTTGTATCCAGCTCTGATGGACCTTTTACACAACCACAAAATGAACAGCTCACATGATCCAAGGATTTAAATTTTGATTGTGATATAAATAAGAGATATCAGTGAGACAGATACGTGTCTCAGAGGATCCCTATTATCTAGAACAGGCTCCCCATCCATGTGAAGCTCAGTCCATTCCTAACCCTATTTAAGCTTTTGGATGGGAAATCAGACAGTCATCCCAAGTCTATAATCCATCTTTCTGATATACAGAGGGACACAGTAATATCCAAACTAACATATCCCCACACATAACCTCCAGAAGCTTCCTAACTAACATATCCCATCCTATTAAATGCCCATGATGCACAGGTACACAACAGGGTCAGATTGCATGGCTAGGTTTATTAAGGCCCTGGCTGTTGTTAGTTTAGTATTCACCTATGAACAGGAAGCATCAACACCTCAGTCTATGTGCTACCAAAAAGTATTTTGGAGCAGGTTTAGTACATTGTCTAAATTAACTGGGGCAATCTCATCCTACTCCTGAAAAATGTCAGCCCTGACTGCACCCAAGCAGAGGTGAGAGAGGCCTTGACCACCTTTAAAATGCTAAATTGTGAGGACTGGGAGGACTGTCCTTAGAGATCTTTGCCACCATTTCAAAGGAGTTTCTGTCATATCTAACCAAGCTTTACAACCAAGTGTTAAAATCAGGGAAAGACAGTTGTATTGTGGGTATTGTTAAAACTAGCCAAAGAACCATAGCAACCAGCTTCATATAACCAATTTGAACTATTGGCAGCTTTTGCTGTGGTCTAGAGTGATTTATTTTTTACATTTGTTGACCCGGAGTGTCCAACTGGACATAGGTCCATTTTCAGCAGAGGCCTGGGGAGAAAAGCTCCACAGTTAAAATATACAGACAGTAGTTACATTGGATTTACATAGCAATTAACAATTTGATCAACATAGCAATTAACAATTGCAGACATAGTTACAGATGAAAAACATAGTACATCAGTAGACAACTAGAGTCTTTATCATCTGCGAAGTACGTAACAGTTGTTACAATAAGAAGTTCCTGCTGTATACTAAGTAGTTAGGCTCTTGGGCATCCGAGCTAGCTATAACCAAGGTAGTTAGTGGGGTGGCAAGAAAGGTAGTGGTGGATGGGATGGGTGATATTACTGTGGGAGTTGCAAGGGCATAGCCAGCATGTTCTTAGGTGCACTTTCAGTAAACTTTTGAAGTGGGTGCATGATGGTATGGAGGTAATTGTGGGTGGGAGGGAGTTCCATAATTTGGCTATGGCGCAAGAGAATAGTGCTTCTCCAGCAGAGTTATTAGCTTTAGTGACCTGCAAGTGATTTTTGTTGCTGGATCTTAGTGGTCTGGTGGTGCGATAGGGTTGGAGTAGATTCTGGAGGGGTGGGACATTTAGTGGATGTTTACTAGTTTGTGGGTGAGTGTGAGTTGATACCATTGAAGGAGGTGAGGGAGTTCATGCCAGCCCAGTTCATAGGTTCATAGGTAGGTACTAGGCTATTGGCCCTAGGGCCTATATAAGCCTAGCCAAAGGTACCCTGGCTTTCGCCACCCAAGAAAATTATTTTCCTGTGCCACTGTCGAGCAGAGCCACAGAAGTGATCCCCAGGGTGAATTTCCTATCTCCCATTCAATCATCAAGATTTTTCTTGAACAGTGCTAATGAGGAGCTTTGTTTGATATAGATAGGTAGTTTGTTCCAGAGTATGGGAAGTCTCTGGGACAGGAATCTATCCCTCCAGCATGTTCTGTTTATTGTGGTGACGAGGTTTAGGTCCCTAGAGCATGTAGCTCATAGGGATTGGGATTTCTTTAAGTGGAGCATGTCTAAAAGCTCTGGGTTTGACATAGCTTTGTGTGTTAGGCAGAGATCGCCTCTGAGTAGGCGATATGCAACAGAGTAAAGCTGCAGTTTTTTGAGACGGTCTGCATAGGGCATCTCTTTGAGGCTGGCAATCCTCTTTGTGAGGTATTTCTGTGGCCTTTCCAGTTGTTGTAGATGTCGTGTGAGGTACATACCAAAAGGGTCATTGTACTCTATAATGGGTCTAATGAGTGATAAGTAGAAGGGAACAATGACCTCTTTTTTCCTGGATGAGAAACCTTTTGTGATGAGGTGTGCCACATAGAAGGATTTCCTGACTACTGTGGCGATGTGATTATCAAAGGAGAGACTACTGTTCACCTGTGTCCCAAGGTCTGTCATCACACTTTCGGTGTTAAGTAGACTACATGGTAGTTCATGGGTACTGAGTTTTTACCAAAAGGAATGACAATGCACTTTTTGGCATTGAGCTTGAGGCCATGGCTTTGACACCAGGCATCTGTCTCAGCAAGGCCCTTTTGTAGGATGTCCACATCTTTTGGAGTTTTGATTATGGCTCCTAGTTTGTAATCATCTGCGGACTTCGTTAGCCAAAAACCTTCTGTGTTGGCCTGTACTTCAGAGAAGTAGATACCAAACAGGAGAGGACCCAGGACTGAACCCTGTGGTACTCCACTTGTCACTGGTCTGAAGCTGGATTTGGAGTCTGCTACTTTCACAGTGTGGGTTCTGTCAGTGAGCCAGTTGGCAACCCATCTTGTGACATAGGGATTTATACCTAGTTTAGTGAGTTTATCTATAATTCCAGAGTGGGGGATGGTGTCAAAAGCCTTGGCAAGATCTAGATAGGCTGTGTGAACCACCTTACCCTCATCTATGGCTTTGGTGACTGCTTCAAAGAAGTCTATCAGGTTTAGGAGACATGATCTGCTTTTACAAACCCGAACTGGGTGGGGTCCTGAGTTTGGAGATTACCAATGTCATTGTTTATAAGTTCCATGATGATACCTCCATAGCCTTGCAGACCAGGCTTGTTAGACTAATGGGGCGGTAGTTTCCGGGGTCGGTGGTGGCTCCCCCTTTGTGGAGTGGGATAACTGTCGCTGTGCGCCATTCAGTGGGCACATAGCCTGAGGTGAGGCTATGATTGAACATGGTACTTAGGTGGGGTGCCAGTTCATTCTGTAGTTCATGTAGAATACAGCCTGGAATGTCGTCAGGTCCCATGGTTGCTGTGTTCTTGGCTTTGGATAGTGTGTTTTTTACCTGTGCAGCCGTGATTACAGGAACTTTGAATTCTTCTGGTATAGAGATGGGCCCTTTAGGGGATGACAGAGGGGTAAAGTTAGCACCGGACCTATCTGCCAGGATGTTGGCAATATCCGTTGGTTCTGTATATTTAGTGCCATTGTGCTGTAACTCAGAGCAGATCTGAGTGTTGCCATTGAGATCCTTGACATAGCTATAGAATGCTTTGTGGTTGTCTTTAGAGTCAGTCGTGATTTTGTTTTCATAACTAGCTTTGGAGGATTTTATGAGGGATCTCAGCTTCTTACTGAAGCTGACCAGGGAGTTTCTCCAATCATGCGATTTTACTCTTTTTTGCAACAGTTTCTTTCTTCTGTTGTAGAGTTTGTTTATGGCAGAGGACCACCAGATTGGCGTCCTTTTTTTGGTGGATAACATCTTGGTTCTGTTAGGGATTGCACAATCCATGCACTCATGTAAGTGCTTATAAAGTGCATTTGTGTAGGATTCAGCAGTCATACCTCTATTGTCCGTCAGCATGGGTGTCGTGAAGTTTGCCACTTCTGTCTTAAGAATCGTGAAGTTGGCTTTGGAGAAAATTTTTACTGTGGTTTCCCTAATGGGGGGTGGGGGAGGGATGTGGATGTCTAGGGTGATTAGCTTATGGTCGGATCTGACCAACGAGGAATTGACCTCTGGTGTAGAGCACCGGTTGCCCATGTTGGTAATAACCAGGTCTAGGATATTGCTGCCCCTGGTGGGGGTGTGGATAAATTGATCCATGGTATTGGAATTTATGAATTCCAGAAAATGTTGAGCACAAGAGTTGGTACATGAGTAGTTTTCCCAGTTAATGGTAGGGTAGTTGAAATCGCCCATTATTAGGGTGTTAGGTTATACCCTAATATTTTCCAGTGTATTAAGAAATGAGGAGTGGGAATCCTGGGGCATGGTGGGGGATGTGTAGCAAGCTACAATTTGGATTGCAGTCTTGCCCAGAGTTAGTTGCACTTGGATAATCTCGGATGCATTATGCTGAGCAACTAGCCTGGAGGTGTGGATATCCTTAATGGACATGGACACGCCTCCGCCTTTAGTGTTTCAGTCCAGGTTAGGTGGCCGAAAGGTGTGGTATGAATTATAGCCTGGTAATGCAGGGGTACTCTCTGGAGCCTTGAACCAGGTCTCTGTCACTGCACAGATGTCGATGTTCTCCATTTTAAGGAGTGCCTCGATAGAGTGCATTTTGAGGTTTAGACTTCTAGCATTGAGTAGCAATACCCTCAGATTCTTCTTGCCTGTACCTGTTAGGGTGGTGAATTTGTCATTTGAACCTTGCCTAACAAAGGCACTATAGGGGTGGCTAGAGCCTTAGCTAGTATCCGGAATCCCAGGGGCAACAGGTGCAGGCCATCTCTGGCAAAGCATCATGGCTTGTCGATCATGTCATCCCAGGCAGACAGATACTGCAGTTCAGCAAGTGAGAGACAGTGGTGACTACGGTAAGATGCCCCTGTGGCAAATTTGGTGATTTTGTTGTAGCAGGTCTATAGCTTGTTTAGATCGCATTGCCTTAGGTTGGTATATATTGGAGAGGCATAAAGCAGGGTGGAGATAAGGTGGGAATAAAGCCCCAACAAAGCCCTGAATACAGCTTAGTTGATCTGAGTTTGATTAGGATCTTGGGTGATTGATAGAGCAGCAGGGAAGATGGGTGTGCCAATCCTGGGGGGGGAGACGTGTGCATGGGCACGGGTGGGGGGAGACGTATGCATGGGCACACAAGGCACTTATACCTGGCAGAGGCAGTAAAATCAGTTGTGTCGTGTTTTAGCTGATGGCAGCATAGCATGCCAGGATCAGCTCCATGCAGAACTGTAGACCAGTTAAGTGCAGTTTGTCCATTGCATTGCTGCAATGAGGTTGTCAGGGAAAACATTTGGGAGTAACTGAAGTAGATCATAATTTAGAACTCTCCCACTCCACCCCCACCCCCCACAGCTGAAAGATGGGCAGCACAACCACACCAGGATGACCTTATGTTCCATGGTGGTCCGGGCTGAAAAATCAGTAATAATCTGGGAGTAGATTGGAGTGGCCAGTAGACCTGATGATGGACATAGGGTACTGTACCAGATGTCAGTATGAAGTAAGGGGAGGAAAAAGGGAGAATAAAAAAATAACACCAATCAGTTATGGCTATAAAATCTTAAGGTCTACATTAGACTCTTTAATCTTGTTCCATCCTTACTAACATCTGTTTAAATAGGTTTTGCAAGGAGAAGCCAGATATTTATAGCACCCTGGAAAATGTATTATATATTTCTTGGTGTAATAGTAAAAACTAAGTGAGTAATAATAGTTAGGATGCTGAAAATGTATTTGTCCAAGTTGATTTAAGCTATCTGTTTGAAGTCTTCAAAGATTTTAAAACATAATGAACTGTGGGGGGGGGGGGCAACAGTAAGGATAAAAATAAAGACGGGCTGTCCAAAATATTTTTTCTTAGAATCATAGGATCATTGGAGGTTACTAGGCTAATGATCCTAAGGCTATTTCAAGCCTAGCCAAGTTTTACCCTTATTTCCACAACCAGCACCTATCACCCCTGTCCAAGAGGGACACAGGTGGAACACCCAAGGTGAATTTACAGTTACCCATCCAATCTTCCAGATTGCATTTGAAGAGGTGCAATGAGGTGTTCTTCTTGACATGAAGCAGGGGTCTGTTCTAAAGGTGTTAATCTCTGGGAGACAAATCTGTCCCTCCAGCAGGTTCTATTAATGTCATATACCAGGTTAAGGTCTTTAGAGTGAGTAACCCATGTACCATTCGACTTACGGATATGCAGCATTTCCAATAAAGCAGGGTCAAAGATTGCCTTATATGCAAGGTAGAGATTGCCTCTGAGTAGTCTGTATGAAATAGAATAAAGTGACAGTGATTTCAGATGGTCTTCATAGGACAGATGCTGAAGACCTTGAATTTTCCTTGTGAGGAACATTTCTGGTCTCTTCAATTGCTACAGGTGCTTAGAAACATACCAAAATGGACACTGTACTCAATTATTCACCTGATCATGGAAAAGTACAGGGAGGTTATAACTTCTTTTTTCTGGAGACAATGCCCTTACTTATGAGATGTGCAATACAGAATGCCCTTCTTACAGCTGTGGAGACATGGTGATCAAAGGTAAGGTTGCTGTTAACCTGTATGCCCAGGTCTGTCACCACTGAGTGTGTACTTAGGGTGGTGTTATTGATGTAGAAATTAGCAGGAACATCGCTCTTACTGAAAGGGATGATAACACTTTTTTTTGCATTGAGTTTAACGCCATGAGTTTGACACCAATCATTTGTTTGGTAAGACCCTCTTGTAGGTGAGGCCCACAACAGGGGTGCCAACTTATGCCTTTATTGTTTTATCTCAGTTTGGAACCTCTAATACTGTGCCTAATACTGAATGCTTTTAGAAAATATACCATAAGCAACAGGAAGTAAAAAAAAAACTGCACTGTTTGCTGATATCTCCCATATCTGATGACACCAGAGAAATATTTTGTCATGATTTTAATGGAACTAGAACAATTTGGGAAACTATTATGATATAAAGTATACATAACTAAAACCAAGGCACTGTTGCTAAATTTTGACTTGCGTATGAGTATGAAAATAAGCTACCTACATTTCTGGGGACATAAAGTACATTGATCCAGTAACTGTGTATTGACAATGGACAGACATTACAGGAGATAGTCTCCCTTAAATTACAGTGCCATTCCCTCCCTCCCCCCACAGCTGCCCATGTATTGTTCATAGGCCAGGAAACTATTCAGTGCCACTCCTTCTTTGCAGCCCTTTTTCAGTAGAAAATAGGCTACGGGACTGCTTTTTTATTTTACTCTCTAATCTCACCTCTTATGGCTGCTGTGAGGCTCTACAGCACAATGGAGACTTTGTGTACCTTGCTAGGATAAATGCTTACTCACACATATGTCCACAAGGGCTACCATCACTAGATGAAAAGCTACAAGTTGATATCTCTGCCACCAGCCCCCCACCACAACAATAGCCATTGTCTGTTGTGCAATCCTATGCTTGCAGAGGAAAACCTTTGGCCACCAAGAAATCACCAATTCTTCCCACCAGAATGCGTGCTGCACGCCACACATTTCTCATCCTTCCTAGGTGGCTACACCTACACTCAAGCCAAGACTCAAACTTGGGTCATCTGGGATGTATTCAAAGCTTTACACATCTGCATAACAGAATCAGTCAGTTGCACCAGCAAAACTGATACTGGCAGTAAAAGTGATCATCTGGAGTACCTGAACTTTACAATATGCTGTGTCTCATAAATTGTGCTACACAAGGCTTTTTTTTAAACACAAGGGAGATTATTTTGTGATCTAGAATGATCAGCTCAATGATTAAACTTGTTTGTGTCTTTCGGCTTTTCTCGGTTAGGGGTCGCCACAGCGGAACTCTGGTCTGCTAATGATTGGCAGTTGATTTTTACGTACCGGCTTGCCAGGCCTAACGCACAACCTTCAACAAAGGTACGCCCATTCACACATGTCTTCACGCAGAATACGGTCTAGCTGAGAATCGAGCCGGACAGCGTCTTACTGTGAGGCGACAACGCTACCGCAGCACCACCACCGCAATTTAACTTTTATTACATTAGCCAGTTAACCCTAGAAGATATCCAAGTTTATCTTTTTTATTCAGTAATGGTTATTTAAGTAGTGGTATGGGCCTTTGAGAATTGAGGGTCAATGGCTAGCTTGAGGAATTATGCCCATATGTTCACACCCTAGGGATCAAGGTGCTGATTAAGAAATGCAGAGGTGTTTCAAAAGGATAAATGAACTCTGCTATTCAGATAAATCAATGGTCGTAGACATGTACTGACATAAGAAGTGTTTAAGGAGAAATATTTCCTGATCAAAGTTACTATTCTATGCTGTAGACAGCTCACACTGAAAGGTTAGGCAAGTTAAAATGGGCTACATTCCATTTAGAGGAGCTTTCTAGTGGATTGCCTTTGTAATGAAAGTATATGGACGTAGTTGCCTCATGAGCATTTAGTTGGCAGGATATTTGTTCAACTTCTCTATCACATGTGGTGAGACTGACACAATCAAAAGAATAAGGTAAAGGAATTTAGGGCTGAAGATACTGAAAGGCCAGTCAACCCCTTTATTTGTTCCCTAGATTTGAATTGAAAAGGAAGAGTCTGCAGCTTAACCTGGAAATGCCATCACAAATAGTTTTATATGCTTAGTAGATTAACAAGATCATTTGTAAGGCTGGATGCTTTATGCTTTAAATGCAGAGATCATCTCCTTCATACGTGGATACATGTCTTTTGTAAACACAACAAGTTGAGCACGTTTAAGTAAAAGTGACAAGAGCTATGCTTATCTCATACTATATCTTATAATATATTTTATATATAATATCTTAATATATATTATATTTAGAATATATTATATTTTAATATATGTTATATCTTATGATAGGCTGTGGCTGCTTTATTTTTAATGCATTGCTTTTGAGCAGGGCCTGGGCCAAAAATGATAATGCTTTGCTGGGCTTACTAATGATAGCAGCTGGAAGTGCCATCACCAAATAATGGAAGTCAAATTTCTACCTACTGATAATGAAATGATTAAAAAAACGAAGTAAATGTATTCCACAGAATCAATTCTGGACAAAATAAACAGAATATCGGCTTAAATGCAAATGGAATCCACACGTGTTTAAAATAGGCATATAATACTTTAGGTCAGAAGATCCAGGTTTTTGTGATATTCATTCTTTTTAAGTCCCTTTAGAAAACTACAGGAGCTCAGCAGAGAAGCAGAGAAACACAGCACCGACTCCCACTGCAATTCAGAATTTTACAGGAATAAAAAGTTCATTAGTTGCGAGATGTTTTCACTGCATCAGAAGGCAAAGTTACTTATAATAACTGTATCTTTTTGTTGTTTGTTTAGTTTATTGTCAGGTTCATGGTTGTGCTTGTTTAGTCATATTATTTAGTCTGGATAAGTGAGAATTATATTCGCACGCTTGCAGTTTCAAATTGTTACTGAATTTAGAGGTGTGCCACCTAGTTGATGCAGCAATCAATAGTGTGATGGTGTTTTGTCCAAACAGATTGGATTAAGTGTTTCACATTTTTTTCTTTCAGATGTGTTAATACAAGAAGATGTGTGTTAAAAAAGAAACCCCTTCAGAGCAGTTTACTTCAGATTTAATAATGGCAGTGAGAATGCAGCAAGTCTATTGTTGCAGAAGAAGGTGCCCTCAAATTTGTTTCCCCGAATGTATGACTCTTCCCTTTGCTTATGATTGAATACAGCAATTGATTTTGATATTTTATTGATCATAGAATTAGAGTAAAGCATTGGGAGTTCATTGTAGTGGTCACTGCAATGATAACAGTGCCACTTTTATATATCATAAGGGGACGTATGGCAATCTCAGAAATGATTATAAAACATAAAGGAATGAAGAAGACATACTCCTTGGATAGAGTCTTGGCAGTTTTGTCACAGAAAAGAAATGTTTGAAAATTAAGAATTCTATGATTTTTGCTATTTGGATGGCTGCTTCCAATGAACTACAACACTGTTTACTCTTTATTTTCATTGTAGGATTCTCTGATTCCAGTATGATAATTCATATGTCCTAGGCTTGTTAGTTATATATAACTGTGAGACAAAAAACATAGTGAATATAGATAATGTAGAAAATGTATGGAAGGAGATTATTGAGTCACTTATTATGACCAAGTCAAGCTTGATATTTATTGGCATAATGCTGTGCACACAGTATGCTGGTTTTACAGAATAACCGCTTTTACCTATAAGCGATAACATATTTACTAAGTGTCCAGTGCATGCTACTACTGGACTATAGAGTTTTAGTTAAAAACCTAATGCAAAATCCTACCACAGATAAATGACTGGCATATTTGGATATGCCAATACCTACAAAGGATTCGTGGTGTGAGGGGCCTCCTTTCTACACGCAGCAGCATTGCTCCCATGCACCTTTTAATAACTCAGCATGCTGAGGTAAGTCTCTGCACTGCATAGATAATACAGCCATCAGAACTACTGCTATGGTCAATAATCCTTAAACAGAACAAGGACTGTAAATGTTGCTGCAGTGCAAGGCTCAGTGGGGGTATCACCATAATATAAGCTTTTCTGCTGTTGCTACTGTTTTACATATATTATGTTTCATTATGAGTTCCCCTTTTCTCACAGAAACTGGCAATCCATGTACAAATCATTGCAGTTTTAATAAACCATGTAACAGCACATGAGGCATGAAGAGAAGGATCCTGCTGTGGTAAACACAGACGAGCTTTTAAGAAACAGATTACCATCCGTCACTCGACATTCTAAAGGAAAGTAAAAGCAAATGAGATAGTAATAGACAAAAAAACTGTCTAAAAAGAAAATTACAAAACTCGGCATATTTCTGATTCATTTCATTTTCACTTGTCAGGTCATGCCATCTCACAATAATGAATCTGTACAGGATTCACTGATGTGCAATATAATTTGTTACATGATATGAAGGGCAAAATGCCTTTTTCTTCTAAATATTATTCTGTATTTATACTGTACTTAAGATTAGCCGTCATGATAAATGACTGCTCATCAAAACACCCTGGCTGTATGGACATGTAAAAGTGACATTTCATAAATGTTATACTGGCTTACTGCATTTTAAAACTCATTTGAATGAAAAGACCGAGGTGGATAACTTTACAAGAAAAGGGCAAGCAAGCTATGCACAGCAGGTTCCTGAGGAGGGAGACAAGGACACAAACAGCTAGAATGGGCATCAGGCGAGGGAAAAAAAATAGTCAGCAATCACAGGGCTGCGTCCCGGAAGGGGCGCTGGCAAGTGGTCACAGGTGATTGTCATGTGTGATAATTATTATTACTGTACACCTGCTCCTCTGCACTAATTAACTTTGGATATGCAAATCAACCTGATTGCATCATGCCCCAGCTCTCCTCCCCTACAGATAAGAAGATGTTCAGCTGCTGGATTTAATTAGGATAATGAACGGCAGGCCCACTGTGGCTTAGCAGGGGAGGGGGAAAACTGTGACTGACCTTTTCTCCCAAAACATTGACATTTTCTCTACCTTCTAAGCATTGCAAGTCACCTCCACAACTGGGACATTGATAGGAGTGGATTGATGAGGTGTCATTAGAAAAGAGACGCTATGGTCCCAATGTTTGCTGGGAGAAAACAGCAGGTGTTCTGACAAGGACGCAAGCTTTCTCTGTTATTTGCCAAACAATTCAGTTGATTCCCTGAAGTCAAGCATGCCAGCGTTTTTGTATAAAATAAAACAAGGCAAGTTTTTACTTCACCCAAAGGAGAGGTCATCACAAAATTGCACTTCTTTCTTCAAGTCTTTTCTGCTGTTCAGCTGTATCAGTTTTCTTCTGTCTTTGCCCTTCTCTCTCTATGCATAATTTACATTATTGTAATACAGCTGGATACCGAGGAAACCTGAAATTCTGTTCAAGTAACATGCAACATTCTCACACATGTGAGCACATCAAGAAACCTTAATTCAGAACTCAAAGATTTATGCAACTTAACTGGTTGATGTCTTTGGGCTCCTAAATTAATTTGACAGTTTACAGTAAGCAAACTCTGTTAGAATATTATGTTAAATTAACATGAACAAACAAAGGGTTAAATTGTTTGCTCACTGACAAAGTTCTTATCTGTGAAATTTAAGCAAGGTTAACTAGGCGGGTTAGACAAAAGTATATTAACATTCAAGTTATTTATTATAAGGGACAGTCTGCTGAACCAGTTGCTTTGGATGTCTGTCTACATAAGACTGCTAGATAGTACCAGAGACAGTGAAGGTAGTGGTGAGAGTTTTTGTGAATGTGTGTGTATGTATGTGTGTTTGTGTGCACATGTGTGTGTGCATGCATGGGCACGTGCATGCATGTGCATAGCAGAAAAGGGATATCTCAAATTTCCTTATTCCACGGAAATGCCACTCATTGGCTGCTTGTTTTAGTCTGGCCAGATATTTAGACATCGATCTACTGTTTCTGAACCTCTTATGTAATCCCTTGACCACATCACTTGTGGCATGCAAAAGAGCTTAACAAACTATGATATAAACCTCTGAGAATTTCACGTCCTTGGGCGGCCATCATTTTATGCTGCTAATGTAATTATTAATTAGTATTAATATCCCAAACAAGGCTGCTAAGCATAAGGTTAAACATGATCTAAATCAGGACATGCTGTTTCTGACAAGAGCCAGACACTGCCCTTTTACATAGACTCACACTGAGGCTTTCCCCATTGCGATTATACTACATTCACAGTAGGCATCATCTCAGAAAGAGAATAATTTCAGTTTAGTTGCAAGAGGATTCATTAAAGAATTCAACAGGTAAATGGAAAATGCATGCATACGCATGACAGTCGGTAAGCTGCTGTCCTAGCTATTAAATGGCACCCCTCATATGTTTAAACATCTTTATTACACATGACACTTAAAAAGTGACACAGGTACATATACAGTAACAGAAAGGAAAAAGAAAATCATACTAAAATTTCTTTCTTTTCTCATAGTATACATTTTAATAATTATCATTCACTCCATCATTGCATAAATTGCTCAATTTCTGCCTTCACTCAACCCTCATATTTTCATAAAATGTTGTCATTAATCCTTATGGTTTAAATAGTGTCAGATTCATGACCTGGGAAAAAAGGGAGATGACAGAACAGATCTGCACTTCAGAGAGTGAATTGTTATTTCCCCAAAATATGCAAATTGGTAAAGCAAGAGACCTGATGAGCTCTCAGTTATTGCAAAAACAACAGGATGAAATAACTACAAATCAAAAACTACTTGAAACCTAGTAACATCAGAATTACTGATGGTATTAGGCATTCTCATCAGACACTGCAGATAAGAACAATTCATAAATCAAAAGTATGCCATATGAAAGGTGCTAAAACCAAAAGAACAAGTTTCAGCATGCAGAGGAATATCATGGATGTCTAGTATAAGTTACTGGACAGAATAAATAAAACAAGAAAAGGAAATCTTGGATGGAAAAATCACATATAATTGACAGGAAAAAACACACAGTATAGGTTACTTGAAAATCAACAAAACTAGTCACTTTTGCAGCTTTACATAACAGTGCATCTACTCCTGAGCTAACCAAAGATAGTGACAGCCTCTCAACTTGCCAGATTACTACAGTTTGAAGGACATATACTTATTAAAACATTTTTATTGTAAGATATGAATCTGCGTGTAGCAATCACATACATAAACAATGAAATTAAGTATAAGATAATGCAAGCTGCAGGAAAAAAAGTTGAACAAAGACTTGCAAACTGAAAACTGAACTCTGATATTTAACATTTAAAAAAATGGAGAAAAATGTACTTGTTTGATTTATATGTTTTAAAAAACACTACTGTGCTCAGGATGGTTTACAAAGCTCATAACAAACTAACTTGCAATATTCAGATATGCCAACAATATGAAGATTCTCAGGTATAACACAGAAAATTTTGAAAAAGCAGCAGTCATATAACCATGGTGCTTCTCACAGCACATACCACTTGTAAAAGGCCTACACCCCAAAACTCACAGATGACTAGTGCCAGAATTGGTAACAGTTTTAGTATATCTGTCTAAAGATCTATTGGCATATGGGGTTTAGCAGACTAGAAATCTGCCAGGATTACGCCCACTTGAAAAGCATGGGCAATTAGGATGATAGCATCTGTAGGCACATAAAATCTGTCTCCACCATCATAAAGCTGATAAAGCATAATGCAAAGTATTCCTTAATGACTTCCTTAGAGAAAATGAACTCTATGATAAAAATAGCACAGATGTGTGCCCTGAAAGTTAAAGATTTTTGTTTATTTACTTGTCAAGTCATTGATGAGTTTGATCTCTGCTAAAAGAGCAGCTATCTTAAATACCAGCAAGAGGAGAGCTAGGTTTAGGGAAAACACTTAAGAGAGTGGATAAACCAAAGCTGCATTTAATGGAATGTTATCATACCTCTCTGACATTCTCTGACATTCTGCGAAAGTCTGTACAGTTGTATAGATATTCTCAGAATGGCCACACTTTTGCCTCATATTTTTGGTCTGTTCCTCTTAAAACTGATTTTATTTTGACAAACAACTGAGATGATCTAAGATTAAAGTCACTAAATAATTACATGTATTGGAGTTTCAGACTTCATATACATCAGAAAATGCATTCTAACACAAATCCTGTTATTCTATCAACTTTCTAAGTGTATAAGAACAATATTTAAAATGTTGTGAGGATCCACCACTGGACCAGTAATCAAGGAGCCTCAGTCATCACCACTGACACCTGTGGGGGCTGTTCACTGTGAGGATAACAAGTGCATGCACAGTATTTCCAGATGCAGCTCTCTGAATCAAGTGCAATTTCCCTTAAGAGCACACAGAGACCGCAGTCAGTCCAGGGCTGGTTTCTCACTCTTTCCAAAGATCCCCAATAAGACTTTCCACTGGCACAACTATAGAGTTGAGATCTCAGCTGAGTGACCACACCAAGACCTCCAGCACCCTCTCTGTCCAACCAGTGTTTCGTGACCTTGCCAAAGTAGCTGACACACACAATCTTTGAGGTTTAATTTACACACACACACACACACACACACACACACACACACACACACACACACACACACACACACACACACACAAACCCACACACATATACACACACCTGGGAAAGACTGGCACAAGTTTACTAGCTATGCCCCCTTTTGCCCAGACTATAAGCTAGTTACCACTGTCACCACTCACTCCTTATCAGCTACTTTAGGCCCCTTAAAAAGGGTGTCCAATCTTACACTATAATATTAATATTACTACTAATACAAATGGTAGTTTGGCCAAGAGCAAGGCTATTAGGAGTGGCCCACACAGTGTCACCAAATAAATATGCAAATGTTCTCAAAACATAAATATCTCTACACAGATCAGCCACAGTGAAATGTTTAAATATGTTTAATAATAAATAATACAAAAACAAGCAAATACTAAATATATATATATATATATATATATATATATATATTCACAGTGACATCAGCGTTCAAAACGACAGGAAATATTTAAAATAGCAACAGGCTCACACAAATAAAGAAAAACAAAATCTAAACTAAGCTTTGTTATATTCCCAACTGTATCTAAGAGAGTTACTATACTCTAAAACTTACATAGAGCAATGCAGATGTGGTGAATGGTGCTTCTTGTTGTGTCAGGTCCAAGACAGAATGCAGAATGTCATGTCTCACTAAGAGACTTCTCAAAATAATTATCTAAAATATTACTACTGAGGTAGCTTGCAGAATGGCATAATTTCTGGTCATCTGACTTCTAGTTCTCATGAAAACTCCCATTGCTAGCAGCTGGCAGTATTTAGCATCTACCTGTAAAAATACACATACAAGTTATTTTGCTCAGATCTCTGGCAGAAGCTGGAAGTCATAAAACAACTGCATTCCTTCATGCCTCCAAAGTAACAATTAATTCACCCCAAAGACAATACAGAAAGCTTCCAAGTACATACTTTGTGTTTCTAGCTGCACTGAAACATCTTTATGGCCTAGCCTATAAAATAATTTAATTTCAGATATTTTTTTAAAGTTTGCTGGACTGAGGTTAACCCTCCAGTTTCCGCTGTTAAAACAGATACATTTAAACAGTTACAATAGTGCATGTACATTTCTGTTCTCTTCCAGTAGAACACAGTGTGGATACATTTTAAGAACAGCCACTTTACAAATACCTTTCCAACACATACATCTGTACAGAGCAGTTTGATATGCACATGACATACAGCTATAATACATTTGTAACACAAGCATCTTATATAAATTAGTTTGACGTTCACAAATGACATATAATTATTTACAAAATTCCAGCTAGCTGTGCTGGCAGTACCTCTTTTTGTCACAAATGTGCCCCTATTTTTGGGCCTTTGTCCCCATATTGTGTCGGGAGTTGTCCAGATTTCTTGTATTAAGAGGTTGAGAGGTATGCATGTTATACCTACAAATATCTGATAATTTTTATGATGATCTAGATACACAGGTAAAAAGAATAACATAGGCACACCACTAGCATCACCTGTAACATAGGAATACTCACTTGTATGTTGTTCACAGAAAGCAGAGTTACTTTGGGAAGGTGGTTCAATAGTGCCATAAATGCATATGATGGAAATTCTTATCAAAAATGGAAAAAATATAAGAAGCTTTGGTCATCCATTGGACAAGGAAATAGCAAATTATATTGTCTTTGCTGACAACTCCAAAATCCTTTATTAAGTCAAAGGAGCTGACAAGCAACATTTTAAATACATATGTGACATGGATATTAAGGTGGCATCACAGCTAATGAAAGATTAATGTTGGACTTCCACAACAGCTTAAGCATTAGACATCACAGACATATGGCCTTAGTTACCTGTTGAAAAAGCTTAGCATGGACTTGGAGATGGTAAATTCATTATAATACAGTAGGGCTGGTGATGAGAAGACAGTGGGGGTTGTTCTATATGTACCTACTATAGCAACAAATACCTTAGATCCCACAAGCAAACAAGAAAACAGGATGAATATGAAAAAATGAGGAAGTACTAAATATTTGAACTTCCAATGAAACCTTGATTTTTATTATAAAGTTAGTATGGATATAAATTAAATGATTTAAGATAGCAGGATTTTTTTGTGGAAAATAGGTACCAGGAAGTCAATACCTACAATATTTATGAGAACACAAAACTGAGAAAACATTGATCATTAAAGAAATGTTTTCACAAGACGTATCAGAGAAATCAGAATGAGTGAAGTGGTAAAACATAAAAAGAGGAGAATATAGCTTATTCAGCAGCAGAGAAGGACACGTTTAAGGTAAAACAGAATGCCTGTTCAACAGATTAGTATTTGTCTTATTGGGCTTTAAGTAATAACTTTTACAACAAAAACATTATTTTTTTCTTTTGTTAATCTTCCTTAAAATCTTTCATTCCACATGGCATATGCTTGCAATTCTTATAAATTGCAGTTGTATGCAGTACCCAGAACCAAAGGTTGCACAAATACATTGCAAGCAGTACTTGCCCAAAACAGCAACATGTTCCTTTCAAAAGGTGGGCACTCTTTTACACTCTTGGATCTGCAGAATTCTGCATAAGTTTGGCAATTAGTGCAAAGGATTAAAGCTACAAGCCACTAACAAGATATTTCTTGTAGTCCATGAAGCAGGGTTTAATTCCTTTCACCTCCATTTGCCTACACTGTGACTCTGTGATCGTAACCTGACCGTGTGCCTAGATCATCCTGGAAAAGGGACATTGTTTCCAGTGGCCTTACTTGATTAACAAAGTTACAAAAAAGAGGACTATGTTCTAAGAGAAACCATTAGCCATACTTACTACCCAGTACCCACAAGGGAGAATCCCCAAGTGTGAAATATTAATTACTGAACTTGCAGCCAGATTACTAACTAATATGCAATTTCAATCATAAAGACAATATGCACAACCAATAAAGCATAGCAAATTACTACCATGTCTTAACCTGCACACACACACACACACACACACACACACACACACACACACACACACACACACACACACACACACACACACACACACATGCATAAACTGCAACTACAGGCTTTGGTACCAAGATCTTCGCAAAAAAAAAAAAAAGATGCAAGCCATGAAATTAAGGCCTGAAAAACTTCTTTTCAATAAATAAAATACCAGTGACCATAACAATGCCCTCAATGGAGAGTTAAGCAGAGTATTCTGGAAAATACAAAGCCAATTTCATTTAAGACACACCGTGCAAGTACGAACATGAGATAACAGCCTGATGCAGCGGTCTAAGTTAGAAAGGAAAATAAAAGGGCAGACTGAGCTAACCAAAGCGACAAATGAAATCCATGAAAAATAAAATAAAGATCTAAAAAGCTTTCTAGTGATAGATATTGCACCCACAACCAACCAACCAAATGATGCCTCAATAACTGTTAAACAGAGTATTCAATAGAGGGTGAACCAAACTTTTTCCCTGAGAACACTGTGCTGGAACAAACACGAGATAACAGCCTGATACAGCAAGAATGGAAAACAAAAGGGCAGATCGAATTAACCAAAGTGACAAATGAAAAACACGAAAAATAAAATTTAAAAACAAAAGATATAAAGAGCTTTTTATTGATAAATGATGCACCTGTGACCAAGCAACATCTCTTGTGAAGAGCTAAACTGAGTATCCTGCAAAGGGCAAAACAAACTTTCTCTCTATGAATACCATGCAAGAACAAACACAAGATAATAGATTGATACGGCAGATTAAAAAAGATAAGTATGAAGAAAGATAGACTGAATGAGCCAAAATGATGAGTGAAGCTGAAATAATGAAGCACAAATGATTAAAACCAAATACTCGCAAGTTGTTACGCTTGACAAAGAAACCATAACCAAAAGGCAAAGTACCACAAAACTACAAGACAACCTGAAACTTTCAACAAAATCAAAAGCGGAGCAAACACCTAACCTAGATTACCTAAACTCTGCATTACTACCTCTACAAATAGCCATTCAAAACTTCTTGGACCAACTTTCAGAGTTTGGACACACATTAAGTCAAATAGCTTCATGACTAGACATCACGGAGGCTAAAGTATCTGAAAATTAGTTAAAAATAAACCAAATCCAAAAACACAATTAAACAAATGCTAAAAAGATTTATGATATGCAACAAAAAATCACTGACTTGCAGGCAAGAAGCAGAAGTAGAATATATTAATCGAGGCGTACCAGAGAAATACGAACAAGCACAGTTATTAGAAACATGGCGATCGAAAGAGCACACTGAGTTCTATGCAAAACACAAAGCTTAGATAAATCTAGACAAATGTATGTGACGCTTCTCAATCACCAAGATGCTTACAAAATTCTCATGGCAGCAAAAAAAAATTATATGGAATGGAAGCAAAATAATGTTTTCACAAGCAGAAAAGTCAACAACTGTCTCTGTTCTGTGCTTATCTAATAGACAAAATATCCAAATTCCAGACGAAGTATCGGAACACATTAGTCTTCCAATATAAGGATGTTAAACACGCAATTGAAATGGCAAAGGAAGCAAAAGCAGTGTTTATGAAAATCTTCAACGAATTGCCAGATGCTAAAACCTGAATAAAATCTCAACAGGTGTAATTGGTAAAATTTGTTGTAATGGGACAGTCCTGGAAGTATATGAAAAGAAGCCATAGCACAGATGAGACATTTTGTTCTCCTAACCAAAGTGGGGAACTAAAAATCAGAATGATGTGTGTGCCACGTTCAAATACCTTGGAGGATCCTGCTGCATGCACAAACAATTTTCAAAGGCTGTGCTCTTTTCTCTCTCTTCCCCGTTAAACTGGGCTATTCGCAGGTAAATAAGGTCAAATATATGGATCAAAAAATGAATGTTTAAAGAAACTATTTTTCTTCTTATGTCAAAATGACTAGTTTATCTGAACCCCTTAAGAAATCCCACCAGATCGAAAAGAATTACTGGAAGTTGAACTGCAAAATATGAAGAATAGCAGGCAAAAATTTCTTTCTCTTGACTATAAATACAAAACATCGATGGACGGTAGGGATCTATATTAGAAGACCAACTGTTTAGGTGATTGAACACCTAAACATCGATCTTCTAATATTGAAACACACAATGTTGAACGTCCCAGGGAAACACGTCCCTTGGCCACAACACAAAAAAAATTACTTTACATCCACACCCCTTAACTAAATATACCAACCCCGAGATCGCTCAAAAGTAGGGAAATAGCAAACTCCGGCAAATGGCCAAGGGAAATCTTTCCCTGCTTTAAATCAGACGTTCACCATTTTTTGCTTTCGATATTAGAAGATCGATGTTTAGGTGTTCGATCAATTAAACATTCAGTCTTCTAATATAGACCCAGACGGTAGTGAAGTGTTTCATCTCTGTCCAAACCTATGCTTTCATTTTGGCAAATCATAGAGTGGCCTTGGTTAAACAAATATGGTAAAATCCTGAATGTTAAAGGATAAAGACTGCATGGCTATATGAAGTTTTAGGTTCTGGATCATTAATAGAGCTGAAATATAGCATATTTGTCACATAATAAGAAAACTTCAAGGTAAGAGCTACATATTTATTTTTCCTTTTGTTTACAATTGGTAATTGTTATGCTCTTACCTAGTGTATGAGCAGCCCTAGCAATGTATAAACCACAGTCAAGTAGAAAACAAGGTTTAACAATTAAAACACTAATGGTCTTTTGCATATATGACTTAGCTAGATAAGACATGTTTGTGTAAACTTCAGGCACATTTTAAATAGGTGCTGATGAATGTTAGAATGATATACACCAGTTAAAAATGTTAATATCTCTTTAGGGCCAAGTCAGCTGTCAAGATTTAAGTCTCTGCCTCAAATTGTTTTTGCAGTAATCTTTGGAAAATTATGGGCATGGTGAAAATGTCGGTAATTGTGAAGCAAGTTATATAAATTTCACTACAGTGGCCTAATTATGGTATAAGTAAAGCTCTATAACCCATGTAACCTCTTGTAACTCCTACATGAAGTAAATAGCAGACTGTAAACCAGGCACTATTGACTTTCAATGCTATTGGCAATATACACATATAAGTAGCATGTGAATTATACACATTGCTTGGTTCCTTATGCTGGTTATTGGTAATAAATTCTAAGCTAATGCAGATGGGGATTTTTTGCAAGATGTATATATTTATACTTATTATACAAATATATTGTTTTATGTTTTCATTTCCATTTATATTTTTTGCATTCTTTGCTTATGCAGTATTTGCAGGAAATGTGGTCTTTCAGCTTTAACTGTTTCACTTTAATTGATGTGCATTTTAATTGATGTACTTTTATGATTGGGTGATGCTTTATTACTATGTGTTTAAATGGAGTGCATTTTAGCTTTTTGTATTTGGTCTGATGAAGCTTAACTGCGAAAGCGCTTTCCTTTTGTTACAATAAATATCCTGGATTGTTTTTTACTACTGGAGGACTTTGTGACTGTTTTTCCTGCCTTGATGTCTGCATTTTCCTTTTGGAGTATTTTGTTTACTGGAAGAATCAGTGATTGTGACTGATTGTGCCTCATTGCTACAGCAGCTGCATTTCTTTGCTTGGCTTCTGCCTGGTTCATCCGTTGTTTACTTGTTACATTATTAAAGATTGTAAATGTTTATAAAACTTTCTTCGCTATTTACCAAACCTTTAAGGCATCACAGTGTCTTAACTGGGCATATTATTCTTTGTTCCTGCATTGGGGCATGTCTTTTAATTCTGTTTAAATAGTGTTAAAGATCCACAGATATCTTTATTTTAGTATATAATGCCTTTTAATGCAATACTATTATTTTGTTACAACTAATCCCAGGGTGCTTCGGCCAGTCTTCCCTGGTATCTAGAGTACTCAAATGGTCAGTTTAATAGCGTGTTTTGAAACAGTGAAGTACTGAGTTTTAGAAATTTGTTTTCTGGCCTAAACTTTGCTTTTTTTCAAGCCAGTGACCAAGATTTTGCACAGTATATGTATTGCTACCTTAAATTAAAATAAATAGGAAGGTGTCATTGCATATGCCTGATTCGTGAAGTACTAAATCATATGAAAGAACACAATTCAAGAAATAGTCTTCAGTAAACTCTTAAATCAATGTATAAGGCAGAAACACACAATTATGAAAAGGAGACTGACCTTTTAAAAAAGGTCAATCATAATTAAATACAACTTTAAATGAAAGCTGTAGAATTTGGATGATACTTTCTAACTAGGGGGCTCCAAGACATGGAAGGTGATCAGGTAGGAGATGCTAATCTTAGTGTACCTAACTATTGTTTCTTGTAGTATAAAGGGTTTGAAAAATATATTATTTAGAGGTATGAAGAAATGCCTAACTCTAACTTGCAAAAGAAAAAAATACGCCTCTTGATTGTAAACTGTTATTCTCTTCCAGACCAGGTAGTTTTGTGGGTAGGCATAGGGGTAGATCTGGAAGAGTTAAGTGCTACATGAATACAGACATATTTGCTCACATTAAAAATGTTATGCATGTGAATATAAGGAGAAGACATCTAAACAAATTAGTATCAAGAAGAAAATAATAAGAAAACCGAGATGGGGATAATTGCCTCATGGAATGTGAAAGGGATAGAAGATAAAAAGAAAAGGAAACCATGCATTTAGCATTTAAATCAGAAAGTAATGCAATATTTATACAAGAGACTCGTATGTCAAAGGATGGATAAAAATAATAACTGCATCAGGTAGTTAAACAAATAGTAAGGGGGTGGCTATCTTAATTAAAAGTTCATTTAAAGGGCGATTATACATCAGGACTCAGATATAAATGGAAGATGGTGCTGTTTTACAGTTAACGTTCTAGTTTACAGAAACTACTTCTTTTCTTTTCCTGAGTCTGTATAGTCCGTGTGCAAAACAACAAGACTTTATCATGGAAATCTAGAACATTCTAACTAGATTTCCAAACTATTGCTATATTATCACTTCTCCTTAAAACTTGTTGGAAGCTTTAAATCTAACAAGTAGTTATAGCCTCTTACAGCCATTACATCTGAACCCAAATCTCAGATTAAATAAATAGATGTTAATTCTGAACAACTATACACTCATTAAGGAATACAAAGTATGGAATATTTACAGACACAGGAAAAAGTCTTTAGAAGACATAAGGGATGTTCTCAACCTTCCAAAAGGATACATCATAATGCTAAGGCAAATCAGAGAACTGTGTACTTTAATATTTGGTGACTTTGAAGCTAATGAAATAGACTTAAACAACATGTATTACATTATGGAACTTACTAACCTTAAGGAAAATATGCTAACACATATAAGTTAATAGTATCCCTTAACGCATTCCCTCCAGTACAGCTGTGTTGAGTATGTATCTTTAACTCCTAGTGGGTTTGGCTTGAGCCTTTAAAAAATGAAGTATCACCTTATAGTTATAACATACACACAGTGACAGAGATCAAATATCAATAAAATTGTGTTTGCCATCATGTATGCTTCAAGATAAAATAATTTAATACCTTGTATGTAGCATGGTTTTGGAATTATTAAAGCAAATATGAGCAAGCAATATTTGATGTCAGAAGGTGCAGCAGGAGGTAACCGCAGAAATGCCTGGAGGTGCACTTGGCTGTAATGAGTTATCAACCATCATTATCATATTCAAAATGCTGGACTGATAAGATCAAAGAATGTTCTGAAAAACAAAAATCTAATTCTATTGAAGCAACACTAAAATTAATCCCTTTCAAATAAAAACATATATTCTTAATTAATGATAACCAGCAATGCTTACCTCACCCCAGAAATACTTAACAGCTTCAATTCAGAGGTCTCTCCAAACTGTACATGATGTTACTCACAAGCAGTAGATTTAGTCCATATCTTCTGGGGCTGCAAATGCACTTATAAATTATGGTGCTCATTGAGAGTTAGACTAGAGAAGATGGGATATCAAAAATCCACATCATCATGGGAATTTGCAATTGTTCATATTACCTCTCAAAAACTACCCAAATTTAACCTACACGTTCTATTTACTCTCTTCTCTCTAGTGAAATTGTATATTACCCAGAACTTGCTAGATCAAACCAAACTATCATGGGAGGGTTTTAGAAGTATGGCAATAAAGTATATATAAACACATAGTAAGTATATAACGAATAACCCAAGTAAGCATTCCTATTTCCTAAGAGTCTTCTCCTGGATCAACCTCACAGCAAGAGGTTCTCCCGTTCGATTCTTGGCTGGGCTTGGGAGTGTCTTCTGTGTGGAGTCTGCATGTCTTCCCTGCAGCTGGGTAGCGTTCGAAAGACATGCGTGCGTAAATGGACGTGCCTTCGTTGAAGGTTGAGTGTCGAGCTGGCACCTCTGTGTTTCGTAAAAAATCTACTGCCAATCATTAGCAGACCAGAGTTTCGCTGTGGCGACCCCTTAAAGACAAACAACAACAACCACCTGAATGAGGAATGACAACTTACTGTGATTGTTAAATAAAAAAGGGCACAAGAGCACTCACCCTCATAAGCTTTGTGTCACTTCTTTCTATATATGTATCTGTATTGAAACAGTATGTGAACCGTGACACAATCTTAATTACAATTTGACTGTCTGTAGCACTATTTTGTATATAGTGTACATGTGATAATTGTACTGTATCTTGCATAATGACTGAATCTTGTAACATGCATACAATACAAGAGAAGAAAAATAAAAATATTTGAAAACAAATAAAACTGCAACTACAATTTGATTGATACATTTTTTTCCAAGGAGTAGCAGTGATGGTTGATGTAGTGAGTGCTTGTAGAGTTGAGGACAACCATACAAGGTTTAAGTGTGTAAAATGTATGATCACTCAAAACCGGTCATTCACACAAGATTGTGCTACATGAAGGCAACTATGTTCTCTCATGATGCAGTGATCTCAGAGTTGATATGTTGAGCAAGGTGGCTTGTCCCCTACAGAAAACTAAAACATCAGCTCTAAAAGGTTTTATACAAATGCCATTTAGGGTGTTTTTTCATTGAAATATTATTTATGATTGTGTTATTTGCACCAATAGCCCAAACCTTGTGCTTGGATACCCCCAACATTATTACAAATGAGTTCTGGTTTGAGGGAGACTAGAAACTACAGTGAGTGAGTGAAGAATATTTGTGTTATATGTTAACAGTGATGTCATGAAGATATAAATAATTTCATAAAACTTAACAAAATTACATGCAATACATCCCATTTCATAAAACACAGCTGTGCACTACTGAGTCAAAGTAATAGAGGAGTGAGTAATGTACATAGGCATCTGACTGCCATATTGTGATAAGAAATAATTCAACATAAATGCAGTGTCATCTTGCTGCTAGGGATGCATAACTTCTATATGATAAATTGAACCTTCTAATGCACCAGAAAGTGGATCTCCCAAAAATAGTTTGAATAACAAGAAACAAGATAGCAATGGATGGAGCAGCGTATGTCTTAACCACAGAGACTACTGTGAGAATAACTATTTTACATTTGTCAAATCACTGTTACCTTCACTGATCACAATCCTTTTCATATGTAAAAGATACACTGAGTAATGCTGGGCCTCATTTAAAAAAATACATTTTGTGCATAACTTTAAGCCCTCATCATTTTTTGCTCATTTTGCCACCTGATTACACTGATAGAGGGAGGGAGGAGTTGAGAATCACAGCTGTCTTGCAGTGGTGGGTAAGATATTTTTTAGTACTCCAAACATTGTTAGCTGGAAGTTGATGCAAAATGCCTACTATGTTGTACTATTGTGAGTATGTGCTTCATACTCCATTGCCCAAATTAGAGTGAATTCGCTCTTTCACAAACTTGCGTCTCCCACTCACCATCGACTTCCACCAACATCCATAATTCAAGAGCTACCATCTTGGGCCTTCTTCAGGAAGAACTCTTGTGGTAGGATCCTGCCAGTACATAGAGATGAGTGAGTCAGTGTTGGCCACAAACTCCTATCCTTCCTTCACTGGCTCCTTTAGTGCCTTAGTTAATAATCAAATCAGGAATATCTGGGGCATAATTAGGGACAGAATCTGAACAAACTGAAACTACATACTGGAACCATACACAACATTAGCCATGCAGACCTCACTCTAGCTGACCTTTAAGGATGACCTTCCCAGCTGGTGGCCAAAGTTGTAACAGCACTCAGCATCCTATCCAAAGGTAAACATTCCACTCATCAGTATTGTGGTTAGTGGGCATAGTCTTCATATACATTATGTGGCAAATGTGGTCTACATAACATTCCTGAAAACATCGATAAGAATGATAAACTGTCAAGCATACACTCCATGGGGTCACTGGTCTTCTCACAGTGTTATGTAAAAAGGGCTACAATGTTATAAATAAAAGTGGTCAGTTTCATGAGCGGAACAAATGCATAACAGAAAGTAGTTCCAAACATCAAACTGCCCATTTCATCATCATGACTAACTCCTACAAGCACCATCTGAAGGCTCCTACAAGCACCATCTGAAGGATGAGCGCTCTGTCGTACATTTATCCATGACATCATACAGCAGGGTCAGCTTGTCAGTAAGTATGTGTGTTACAAGTGACACTCCTAGCAGTCAATACAGTTGTTATAGAGATATGGGACCAAAACTGAGGAAACAACAACAAAATATGTTATGTAAGTATTGCACAGGTGATGCAGTCTCTTCCTGCTAAAGCTCTAGGTGTTGATAATTCCTGACACACTTGAGGGTTTGCTGGGGAGCAGCATAACTGTTTGTTGACAAACACATGGTAGTGGGGAGAATCTGATATCGTTATGAGGCAGTTCAGATGCATATGTGTTTCAGAAAGCATGATACATCATTCATTGGAGAATGGAGAGATAAGGCATCCGAATGGAACGATGAACGATTCCACTGGAGACTTTAGGGGTCTGAATGAAGAGATTAGGGGTCCAAATGGAAAGATGATGAAAAAGCAAGAAAAGGAGAGTAGTATTGCTGGAATTAAATTCATCCTCAAGTCTTGGTGAGTACCTTAACGCGGTGAACCCTGTTTTCACAGATCCCATCAAGACAACACTGATACATAGGCTGTATCTCATATAACATATATCAAGTAGAGAGATGGGATAAAAAATAAAAAAGACAGCTGGGTGCACAGGTCCCAGGATAAAAAAGTGCCAGGACTGGAAAAGTAGCACTGTAGAATCCTCTAGACATGGAAGCGATGGATACAAAAGTGCCAGGACTGGAAAAGTAGCACTGTGGAATCCTCTAGACATGGAAGCGATGGATACAAAAGTGCCAGGACTGGAAAAGTAGCACTGTAGAATCCTCTAGACATGGAAGCAATGGATACAAAAGTGCCAGGACTGGAAAAGTAGCACTGTAGAATCCTCTAGACATGGAAGCAATGGATACAAAAGTGCCAGGACTGGAAAAGTAGCACTGTAGAATCCTCTAGACATGGAAGCGATGGATACAAAAGTGCCAGGACTGGAAAAGTAGCACTGTAGAATCCTCTAGACATGGAAGCGATGGATACAAAAGTGCCAGGACTGGAAAAGTAGCACTGTAGAATCCTCTAGACATGGAAGTGATGGATACAAAAGTGCCAAGACTGGAAAAGTAGCACTGTAGAATCCTCTAGACACGGAAGCAATGGATTACAAAAGTGCCAGGACTGGAAAAGTAGCACTGTAGAATCCTCTAGACATGGAAGCAATGGATACAAAAGTGCCAGGACTGGAAAAGTAGCACTGTACAATCCTCTAGACATGGAAGCGATGGATACAAAAGTGCCAGGACTGGAAAAGTAGCACTGTAGAATCCTCTAGACATGGAAGCAATGGATTTAGGCTAGGCTCAAGGAGAAAATGATCCCCCTATTGTAGAAGAAAGTGTTAATCCACAAAAACCACAAAAAACCTGACAGGCCAAAAAAGAGACATAAAGATGACAGACTGGGCTATTTTGGATAAGGAAGAAATGGTGTGTAGTTACTTTTATGCAAGAAAGCCAGAATTTTCAGATAGAAGATATTTAAAAAGATTAAGAGAGAAATTAGAGGAAAGAAAAATGCTTGTACAAGAAAACTGTCAAAAGTTTCAAGTGTACATTTGCATTCATTAATACAACAGATCTATGAAAAGCATTAAGTAGATAAAGAAACTTTCAGCTGCTTAGAAAAAGAAGCAACAGCAGATGTGCAAAAATATAAAGAACAAAACCCAGAGATTTTAGAAAGGTATAAAAAAGAAACATGGATGTGGGGGTAAAAGTGATCTGATAAGCTGCAATATGTATGCACAGGAGAAATCCAAACTAAACAACACTTATGCTTATGCAAATCACATTTTTCAGGATGACTATAAAAAACTTGAGGTGTTTTGGTAAACATGAATCCCTACAGCAAAAGCCTAACATGCTTAAGGCATAAGCAATAGGGAGACAGCCGATATGCAGATAAGGGGCATTACATGTTTGCATATCAGTAGGAGTCATACACATGAACCTAAAAGTACTTAACTTTCATAATAAAGTATAAATGAGCCTGCTATTTAGCAGTATTTTTAGGGCTTCTGTATACATGGAGAAATTATTGAAGAGATCGTTGGGGAAATGATTAATTGTGATGTCAGCGAAGTGTTCATGCATACATGGCCAAACTAATGAAGGGGTTGTTGGGGGAAATTAGAATGTTTCATTCTGGATCTTGTGCTTACGTGGGCATACTACTGAAAGGCTGCTTGGGGAGAATGCTTCATTTTGGTGCTTGTGCACACTTGGTGAAACTTATGAATGGATTGCTGGGGGAAATGTTTTCATTTGGTGCCAATGAAGTACCTGTGCATACATGGTCAGACTGCTGAACTGATTGCTGGACAAAATAATTATTTTGGATCCTTTTAGTGCTTGTGCATACTTAAATAAACTACTGAAAGGGTTGCTGGGGAAATAATTTGTGTGACAATGAAGTACTTGTGCATACTTTGATGAACTACTGAAGAAATGGCTGGGGAAAAGTTTGTGGATTGCAACTCAGATATCAAAGGTAAAGCATCACTTTTAACAAAGGATGTTAAAATACCTTGTGGATCTTAGACTATGAATCACAAAAACACCTCATTAGCATGCGCTGCTTTACAAAATGTCTTATTTGCATCTCATTACACATATGGCATTTCTCATTAGCATAAATTACCTCTTTGAATCTTATCTTTGCTATGCTCATTTGTAAACATCAGGTATACCCCTATGACATTTGTGACTATGACTAGCACCCTTAGAGCAGAAAATTCAGCAAAGGTAATGTCACAGCCTGATGGAACAATGAGTCCTCAAATTAAGGTGAAACAGATGGCGTGGAAGACATCCAAAGAAAAAAATGTGGATATTGAAGAGAAAAAGTGATCTGATATGGTGTAATATTGATGTAAAGGAGAAAGCAAAGCAGAAAAATAGAATCAGTGAGATTTATAGAGAAATACAGGGAAAGACACCCAGATATAGAAAACTTCAAAATTCAAAAATAAGAAAGCAAAGGGGAAAGGTAGAAAAATATGATTAGTAATGGATAAATTAAAGAAATAGAACTTGACAGTATGGATTACCTGTGAAGTAAATGATTTAGTGTAGAAACTCTGACCCAGGTAATGTCACAGCATGATGGAATAATGAGTCCCCAAACTAAAGAGAAATACGTAGTGTGAGAGACATCTGCAGACTTGCCACATGATGATGCTCTGGAGGCTTCTATATGAAAATGGTTACAAAAGTTCAGTTAAAGACGCACATCAAGGAAAGGAACAGGAAACAGCAGTAACTCAATTTTAGGCAATGTTGCAGACTGATAGGCCAATGAGTTCCCAAATGAAGGAACAGCAGATGATGACTGAGGCATCTGAAGAAGATTTGTCATAGGAAGATGTTCTGTAACTTTCTATAGAATTGTTAGAAAAATGTGTATTTGAATATATGTGAAATGCTAGTTTAAAAACAAAGTAGTATATAATGCATTTTATTCTATTAATCATATAACAGAAAGGATAAATTCATGTGTAAATGCAAGTAGTTTTGAAACTGCAGTGTGGCTTGTAGCAAATTGGCCTTCGACCCTGGCAGTTGCTAGCTTAGCAAGTTTTAATGTTTATGCTTTTCACAAGTGATTATCTGCTGGGTCAGGAAATTAAATATGTGAAATAATGAAATCTTCTGCTCTTTCCTGCTGGGATGATTTGGCCTTGTATATGTGTTACTAAGATAGCATGCAGCTGGTGGGAAAGTGTTACAGTGAACAAAGATGTGTATTAGAAGATTGAATCTGCTATTGTATTCAAACTGGTGTGAAACCTTGAAGAAGTAACTTTACAGAAAGACATTATGTCTGACCAGGTGGATAGCAAGGCCGTATTGTTACCAGAGGAAAACTTTTTTAAAATATACAGCATCAGCAGTTTTATGAATAGAGGACTGTAAGCTAAAGTGATGTAGATGCCCTGTGACATACCACGTCAGTAAGGTGGGCACAGCTTGAATGCAAAGACTATATAGAATTGTGTGCTTCCTGTTTCATGTTAGACAAAATTCTGTACTTGTACGTTTTTTGCCTCCTGGTGTACACTAGTAAACTTTTGAACCTGAACCTCCTGTGTATTGAATTCTTGATTTTATTTAACAAGAATGCATGCAGAAAATGGAGAGCAAAGAATGTGCTCTCAGTTTAGAAGAAAATTCTTGATTTTATTTAACAGTTTGGTCCTTCGGACCAGAAATCCCTCGGACAGCTGCAGATCAGAGTCTACCGGTGGTCGAATACTGCGCAGGAGAAGTTACCAAAATGATTCTTCTTGGGTGAAAAGACCTCCGACTGAATTGTCGTTTAAAGAGGCTGGCCACTTTCTGATCTGTGGCCGAAGAGCGGATCCTGGATGACTCAATACCAGAGGCTCAGGTAGGAAGATTTTGCCTTTTTTCTGTTTTAGATCAGGGACTAGGTTACAGTATATTGTTGTCAAGATTTGTTATGCAGATCAGGGACAAAAGGAAGTACTGCATATTTGGTCATAGATCAGGGTAACAGAATAAGGTAGGCAGTTATTCTAGATAAACTGTGAGAAGGAACTGAACCTCTGATATCAGGTGATAAGAAGGGTTACGTAACATTTTCTTTTACCATGGGAAATCAATGCACTAAAACATCGTGAGATCCGCCCCTAACCGAAGACGCAAAGTACATGCAATTACAACGTTCCGATAACGTTAGGTATTATACAAAATGGGTTAACAAATATGAATTTGATGGTAAACTAGATAAAACTTCACTAGTTAAACTCCTTAAGCAACTTAAATCCGATGCGGGAGGTCAGGCAAAAAAGCAATGCCAATTAGGCATTCCTCAGGCACACAGGTGGATTGAGGAAGCAAATCGTAGAGAACAGAAGATTAAAAATTCGAAAACATTATTTTTAGACAAAGAAGATAATAACTTAGTAATAGCAACAGCTCCTCCTCCTCCCTTGCCCCCTCCTTTACCCTTTTCAGGATATGAAGCAAGTGGACAGGCTGGTCCGCCTCCGCGTTATCCTGAAGTTTCAGCAAGACCACAACCGTTTGTTAGAGATCCTATTGAAACTAGTTCCCGGACACGTAAAATACATAGGGATGCAGAATCATATCAAACAGAGAGAAACCTACAGGATGAGAGTGAGGAAGAAATATGCCCACTTATAGAGGTTCCAAATCCTCAGGCAGGACAGGAAGGGCAGGACCCAACACTCTTAGTATATAGACCATGAACACCGGAGGATATCCGGAAAGCTACTGAGGGAATTCCCCATCCGAAAGTTAATTTTACAAAATTTTTAGAAGATTTACAAGGCATGAGGTTGAGTTGCCACTTGAATGGGGAAGAAGTGGAAAAAGTAGTGAGACAAATTATAAGTCCAGATTGGCACATGATTTGTGGCACCTGGAATCCTCGTAATGCAGAGCTTAAACCACTCCCACATAGTGATGCAGAATTAGACAACAGAGGGGAAGGTCTTACAGACCGAATCTCTGAGAAATGGAAACCTAGAGCAGACTGGACTTGTATTAATCAATGCATACAACAGGAAAATGAGACAATAGATGGATACTATGCTAGATTATTGGAATGTTTTAATAATCATAGCGGTATGACGGTTCCTGAAAACCAAACGAATGATTCCCCGTATGAACAACAATTAAAGAATGCATTTCTAAAAGGTTGCATTGCACCTATTAGTAGCTTCATTACGAAGCATATGATAGACCATCGAACAGGTAGGCTACAAGCCTTACTTGAATACGCTAGACATGCTGAAAGACATTTCAATAGCAAAAAGAAAAAGAAGGCGCAAGTCTTCACTGCTGAAGATGGAGCTGAAGTATTTGTGTTACAGTCAGGTAAAAAGGGCAAGAAGAATGCCCAGGGAAATAAACAGTCTGACAAATGATCAGAAGATTTTGAAGAGAGGAAAAAGAGATGTGAATGCTTCAAGTGCGGGAAAAAGGGACATCTAGCAAGAGATTGTAAGCAGAACAAAAAGGTAATTTCAGAAGATAAGGGAGATGAGGACTGACTATATGATAGTGAAGATACATCATGCGAAAGTCAGAAATCATCAGGAAAAGTTAATAAACAGAAAACAAATGTAAATGTGATAGAAGGAATAGAGGAAGTGCAAGTAGATATGGAGGATGAAGAAAGTGAAATTTTGGACTTAGCATTATTGAGCTTAGAGCTCTACTTAGCAGATACGAAACCGGAAGTTACACTTCTGGTGGAGGGAAGGGAAGTCAAATTCCTGTGTGACTCAGGAGCGTCACGGACCCTGATACACCCCTCCAAGTTACCAGAACATTCCGAATCACCTGATTATATACTGGTAAAAGCTGCAAACGGACAACTATACAGGGAACCACTTTCCCATGATATAGCAATAACTGACCCTGTTTCAGGTATGACCCAGAGAAGTAAAATTGTTGTTTCTGCAAAGTGTCCAGTGAACCTATTGGGCAGGGACCTTATGCAGATATTTGGCATAGCAGTAGTTCCAACTGTACAAGGTATGGAGGCGCAGAGACAAATGGATACCTTTGTGGTGCGATCGGAGGGTGAAACTTTTTACTGGTACAACCAGGACCTAGTCACGACTGGTCCAGGGGCAGTAACTGAGGAACTGATGAATGTAGCCATCAGTAAAGCCCCCTGGCTTGACACTGATCGACAGCATTTGTTACACTGTACTCTATACTACTGTACTACACCAGGACCTGATAGAGAGTATGAGCAAGAATTGTTCAGAAATCGTGCAACTAGATTAGTATTGCGTACTTTGTACTGGGATACTGAGGGGAACAGTGTAGTTAGCTGTTCATTACCTCAAGAATTTCTTGCACTGTACAGATCAAATCGATTGCCACATGTCAGCTTGACAAAGAATAAAAATGTAAAATGGGCAGACTTAGGAGAAAAGGTGACAAGATGGGAGAAACAGACTGACTTAGAACTGTCAGAACAAGGGATACAGAAACAAAAACTGAATTGGTTGACACAGACACATCCAGCTGTTCACTTGCAATCTAGCGAGGACAGCTGATTAGCATTTTTATTAGAAGAAGAAGAAAAAGCCTTATGTGAAATTCCAACGACTCTTTGGTCAACAGGAAAGTCAGATGTAGGACTTATTCGAACAGCAGGACCAGTTACAATTACCCCGAAGTCAGCATTTAGACCACAGAAAAGACAATACCCTTTGAGAAAGGATGCAGAAATAGGAATCAAGCCTATAATAGCAGCATTACTCAAAGAAGGAGTACTGGTAGAATCTCCTGATTCACCATGTAATACACCCCTATTTCCTGTTAAGAAAGCAAATGGGGAATGGCGGATGGTTCAAGATTTACAAGCTGTGAATAATGCAGTAATACCTAGAGCACGTACGGTGCCAGACCCACATACTTTGTTAAACGATTTAAAACCGCAACAGAAGTATTTCCCTGTGGTAGATATCAGCAATGCTTTCTTCTCGATACCTATACATCCTGATAGTCAATATTGGTTTGCATTTACATTTCAGGGGAAAAGGTATACCTATACTCGACTACCGCAGGGATATTGCGAGAGCCCAACAATATTTGCACAAGAAATGGCTAGCAACCTGGCAGGGTTTACCCCACCGGGAGGTAGTCAGATTCTACTTTACGTAGATGACATCTTGCTAGCAGCCCCCACCCAGCAACAATGCAGGGAGGATACTGTAGCATTATTGAAGTTTTTAGCTGCACAAGGGCACAAAGTAAACAAAAATAAGTTACAACTTTGGAAAAAGCAACTTAGATACCTAGGATATGTGATATCCAATGAAGGTAGAATATTAGACGAGGAAAGAAAAACAGCGATTTTGCAAGCACCCAAAACAGCAACCAAGAAGGAAATGATGTCCTTCTTGGGTACAACTAATTTTTGTCGGAGTTGGATACCAAATTATGCTTTGGAATCTGCTCCACTGACTGATTTGATATATAAGACGCCAATGGCAGCACAAGATTTGTTACAATGGACAACCGAAGCAGAAATGGCTTTCTGCCGGTTGAAGCAGTTGATAGCTTCTTCATTAGTTTTAGGACTCCCAAATTATCACAAATGATTCTTTCAGACCGTAGATTGCAAGCAAGGATATATGACGTCAGTGCTGACGCAACAACATAGGGATAAGCAATGCCCCATAGCCTATTATTCATCGCAGTTAGACCCAGTGGCACGATCTTTGCCTCACTGTGTACAGGCAGTAGTTGCAGCTGCAATGGCAGTACAGGCTTCGGCCTCAGTGGTGTTATTCCACCCACTCACATTGAGAGTGCCTCATGCAGTCACAATAATTTTACTGCAAGAAAAAGTAGCATACCTCTCTCCTGCTAGACATCTTTCATGTATGACTATACTGCTGAGCCAACCTCATATGACAATTGAACGATGTACGACATTAAATCCATCAACATTACTTCCAACTCCTGCGGATAGCACACCACACAGCTGCCTGCAGGAAATTGAACAGTTAGCCTTGCCTAGACAAGATCTCACAGATATGCCCTTGGATGATGCCGAGGTGACATATTACGTGGACGGCTTATGCAGAAGGGGCCCTACAGGAAAGAATCTAGTGGGGTATGCAGTAGTTACAGACACTGAAATTCTAGAAGCCCAATCCTTACCACATAACTTATCTGCACAAGCAGCAGAATTGATAGCTTTGACGCGGGCATGTACTTTAGCAAAAGACAAGTGTGTAAACATATATACTGATAGTCAGTATGCTTTTTCTACAGTACATGTATTTGCAAAGCAATGGAAAAATAGAGGAATGATAACATCTAGTGGAAAACCTATTAATCATGCGCAATTTATTTTGGAATTATTAGAATCTATTCAGTTACCTACCAAAGTAGCTATTTGTAAATGTGTAGCTCATACAAAACAACAGGATAAGATTTCGAAAGGCAATGCACGAACTGATGCAGCTGCAAAGCAAGCAGCCTCAGACTCAGAAACTTTACTTTTGAATGAGGAATTACAACCCTCTGAGATTTTAGATTTAGACATGTTAAAAATAATGCAGACGGTTACTACAAAAGCAGAAAAACAAAAATGGGAAAAACGAGGTGCAATTCTTGAAAATGGACTGTACATTTCCAAAGAGAGAAAACCGATATTGCCGTCTAATTTATTTAGATATGCAGCTTTGTTGAGCCATGGGCAGTGCCATGTCTCAACAGGGGGGATGGTACAGTTAGTAAACCAAATATTCCAAACATATGGATTCACAAACTATACAAAAAAATTTTGTGCAGCTTGTCATACTTGTAACAAGCACCATGCACAAGGGGCATTTAAAACCAAGCAAGGAAGTTTTCCTATACCACCATATCCGTTCCATACTATTTGTATGGATTTCATAGAATTGAGTAAGTGTGAAGGGAAGAAACACTGTTTAGTTATTGTAGATATGTTTTCTAAATGGGTAGAAGCTTTTCCAACCAAAAATCCGGATGCAGCAACAGTGGCGAAAGCCCTGATAAAAGAAGTAATCCCTAGATTTGGCATTCCGGAAAGGATTTATAGTGACAACGGCACACATTTTGTAAACCAGACAATCCAGCAACTTGGGAGATTTTTTGGTATCTCCTTAAAGAACCATTGCGCCTACCACCCACAGTCAGCAGGACTGGTGGAAAGGTACAATGGTACCCTTAAGAATAAACTTAGGAAGTTAGTTGAGGAAACCCAAAAGAATTGGATACACTGTCTGCCTTTATCACTGCTGAGTATGAGAATGGTTCCAAATGTGAAGGGTTTGACTCCCTTTGAAATGATTTTTGGGAGAGCATATTATGTGCCTCAGTGGAAAGCTCTCATGCCCACAGAACAAGAGGCTGACAGTTCATTAGCTAGTTATATGAGGAAACTGTTAACAAATAAATCTGTTTTGCAGTTTAACTCTTTTTCAGATAAGGAACAGACCAGACCGGTAGAAGCAGTTTTGGCCCCCGGGACGTGGGTTTGGCTGAAAGTGACGAAAAGGAAGAATTGGGCGAGTCCAAAGTGGAAAGGACCATACCAGGTACTGTTGGCAATGCCTACTGCAGTCAGAGTGGCTGAGAGGATGTCCTGGGTTCATTTTACACACTGCAAACCGGTAAAGAACTTTCAACTTGATAAAATCTTTGTGACTGATATACAACAGGACCAAGATGGCCAAAAACAAAGCGAATAGAAATTTAGATCAACCCCAGAGATGTTTCATAATCATTTTGTTGAGTATACATTTATTGACTGTAATTGTGACAATTTTCCTCTTGTTGTGGTTTATCCTGCACACAACCACACAAGTGAAAGTGGGAAGGCGTGACGAAACGTCTATAGACTGGCATCTAAATTTTAACACATACCTAGCCATGAAGCATGTATATGCAGAGACTATGAACATTTCAAATTGCTGGGTTTGTACAGCTATACCAACAGCATATGGAGGACTGATAATGTCCGCTGTCCCTTTGGGGATAAATGAGACTTGGGAGAATTTACTCTTTGATACAGGAACTGTGAGATCACAGGACAAAATAGCTTTATTTTTACCTGTCACGCAAAAAGGAATTGTATGTTTTTACAAAAATGATACTCTCCAGGTGGGCTGGAGCAATTGTAATATAACCATATCTTACCGGTGTTATATTAAGAATAGTAATGGCAATATTCTTTGCAATACTAATTATGACTCATATTTGAACTCACTGAAAACAACCATGAATGACATTCACAAGAATCCTGTTTTGTTTAAACAATTGTCAGTTATAGATCAGAAAATGTTTCATGCAGGGTTAATGCGTATTAGTACTAAAGTAGAAAACTGTTATTTTATTTGTGGGAAAAAAGCATATAAATGGTTACCTGAGAATTGGTCCGGCATTTGTTTCTTGGGTTATCTGGTTCCGGCAATAAGACATACTGCAGAATTACCTTTGGGTAAGATACGAAACGTGAGAGAAGCAGCCCGAAATCCTGAAGGTCCAGTTGAAAAACCTGTAAATCCAGTTGGAAGGATCAAAGCTGGCTGGAAAGACCATAATAACATAAAAGACAAAAGTAAATTGACTCATATGGACTTGAGTGACAGTGTTATATCTTGGGCAGGAATATTCCCAGCATATGGAGCAGTCAAATCGATCTGGGAGCTGAGAAAGTTGTCGAAACTTCTCGAAGTAATAAGTAATGCAACTTTTTCTGCCCTAGAACTGGTGACTGATGAACTGAATGCAATGAGAACTGTTGTGCTGCAAAATCGAATGGCTCTTGACTTCACCCTAGCTGCGAGAGGTGGTACGTGTGCGCTTATCAAAGAAGAATGCTGTGCGTACATACCAGACAATAGGCATGAAATTAACAACCACCTAGAGGTAATTCAGCAAGTATCAGCCATGACTGAACCAGACCCAAACCCACTGATGGACTTTTTCCAGAATCTATTTGGGGGGTGGGGTTCCATCCTAATGAATATTCTGATTGCCATTTGTGTGGGTATACTCCTAATAGGAGCATGTGTTTGCTGTGGAATTCCCTGCATGAAAAGACTGATCAAAGATTTTCTTGATGTATCTGTTACTGAAACCTTGTATCAAGATATTGAGATGGAAAAATTGATCTCAGATGACATTTTCTTCTGAAGTATAGATTGAATGACTCACCTAGCTGAAAATCCTTAGTGGACACTATGCATACTTCAAAATAGAATAAAAAGTATTAATAGGAGGGTAAATGTTAGAAAAATGTGTATTTGAATATATGTGAAATGCTAGTTTAAAAACAAAGTAGTATATAATGCATTTTATTCTATTAATCATATAACAGAAAGGATAAATTCATGTGTAAATGCAAGTAGTTTTGAAACTGCAGTGTAGCTTGTAGCAAATTGACCTCCGACCCTGGCAGTTGCTAGCTTAGCAAGTTTTAATGTTTATACTTTTCACAAGTGATTATCTGCTGGGTCAGGAAATTAAATATGTGAAATAATGAAATTTTCTGCTCTTTCCTGCTGGGATGATTTGGCCTTGTATATGTGTTACTAAGATAGCATGCAGCTGGTGGGAAAGTGTTACAGTGAACAAAGATGTGTATTAGAAGATTGAATCTGCTATTGTATTCAAACTGGTGTGAAACCTTGAAGAAGTAACTTTACAGAAAGACATTATGTCTGACCAGGTGGATAGCAAGGCCGTATTGTTACCAGAGGAAAACTTTTTTAAAATATACAGCATCAGCAGTTTTTATGAATAGAGGACTGTAAGCTAAAGTGATGTAGATGCCCTGTGACATACCACGTCAGTAAGGTGGGCACAGCTTGAATGCAAAGACTATATAGAATTGTGTGCTTCCTGTTTCATGTTAGACAAAATTCTGTACTTGTACGTTTTTTGCCTCCTGGTGTACACTAGTAAACTTTTGAACCTGAACCTCCTGTGTATTGAATTCTTGATTTTATTTAACAAGAATGCATGCAGAAAATGGAGAGCAAAGAATGTGCTCTCAGTTTAGAAGAAAATTATCTAAGAGCAGAGCTGCTTTATTTAATAGAGATGGATAGACATGGTAAGACTTATGAAAGAAATATATTACAGAAAGTAAATAAAAGTCAAACAAAGCAAAAGGAGTGGAAACACCACCAAACAAGAAGAAACAGATACATTTTGGAGAAATATTTATGAAGACCCTGTGGACCATAACAAAGATACTGAATGGATAGAAGCATTAACAGAAAGAATTTCAAATGTACAAGATATGAAATGTGATGAGTTAACAGCCAGAGAAATTGAAACAAAATTAAGAAAAGCTCCTGAATGGAAAACGCCAAGCCCAAATGCAGTAACTAGCTTCTGGCTAAAAGAATTAGCATCTATACACAAAGATTTAGCCCTGAGTAAGAATTACTTATATGTGCATCCCAAACAGACACCAACCTGCTTAACAACAGGAAAAATGATACTCCTGTTTAGGTTGTACATGTAAGCCATCTTAAAAACTATAGATCAATCAACTAATTCTATACTTATGGAATTAACCCATCTTGATAACTTCCCCATTATGTTTTTTATGGGCTTAATGGAGTTATTTGTTTATAATAATTGTATATACTTTGAGGGCAATATTTTACACAGATTCAAGGGGTTGCAATGGGTGTAGCATATGCACCAATATATGCTAATTGGGTAATATACAGCTGGGAGAAAATGTTTATTTTCAACTCAGTTTTATATTGAATGTTGGAAAACCTATTTACATTTATTTTTATATGACATCTTTATTTTGGGTAGCCCTATGACAGAATTATAGAATTTATTAATTATGTTAACAAAACCACAGAATTTTTGAAATCTACTTATCAATATATGAATAATAAAGATTAAACTGCTGAAGTGTCCCAGCCAAGAGAAAGGTGTTCCTGCTGTAGATAAAAATAAATAAACTTCACCAAAGGTCACAGGAACACAGCGGCTTAAAACTTCTTGAAGTATCCGTTATGCACGATATATCCAATTCATTCAAAAGAACAATAGCTCCACAAAACGTAAAAGGGCGTTCTTTATTAAAAGATCAGTGAGCTTCTTCAGACTATACAAAAGTATAGTCTGAAGAAGCCCTTACAGGGTGAAAGCGCTCACTGATCTTTTAATAAAGAACGTTCCCCTTTTTTACGTTTTGTGGAGCTATTGTTCTTTTGAATGAATTGGATATATCGTGCATAACGGATACTTCAAGAAGTTTTAAGCCGCTGTGTTCCTGTGACCTTTGGTGAAGTTTATATGAATAATAAAGGTCATTATTTGGATGTAACTATTTTAAGAATGCTACTAATAATTGTTTTGAATCCACTATTTATAGAAAAGTGATATTGTCCAACACATATTTGTATTATAAAAGTTGTAACCCTTTATTTTGTAAGACAAACATATTTAAAGGACAGCTGAATAGACTGCTTAGAATGTGTTCTAATCTTGACCTTCAATGATCTTGATTTTCAATGTTGAGTATGAAAAATTAATTGATATGTTTTTAGAAAGAGAATACCCCTACAACTTGTTAAGAAAAGCAGGAGATGAAGGAGATGGGGTACAAAATACTGCCCATTCTTAAGGTCAGATAATACTAATGTTTCTAAAAAGGTTTTAATAAATGCTAAGTTTGATCAAGATAGGTTTACAAATTCCTTAGTGATTATATACAACAGTGATTCTAAACTGATTAAGGACATTGTCAAAAGTAACTGGAATATATTTAAAATTAATAAATATCTATATCATTTATTAGCTGATGCCCTAACTTTCGTATACAAGACATGGCAGAATTGTAGAAGACTGTTTGAACAGCAAGTTCAACCACAAAATAATAGCCCAACAAAAGGTACACGTAAATGTGGACCATGATGCAACTGATGCCCTTATATTTTAGAACAGGAATGTCTCACTATAAAAGTTTTTAACAGCTCAATGATTTATTTGTTTAAAGGAAATTGTGCAACTAAGGGGTGATTTATATTGCATTATACTCAAGTAGCCCTGGTTTTTATATAGGGAAGACCAAGAAACCTTTCCAGAAAAGGATATATGAACACAATCATGATCTCCCAAAAAGGACATTAATAATTCCCTATATAAGCATACTTTGAACTGTGCTTAATTTCACTATGTTCAAGTTTGATATTTTGGAAATGGTTTTGCCAAATGGGGGGGGGGACATTTTCTAATTCAATGTATTACTTCTGAAATATTCCATTTCTTAATAAATAAGAATTCTTCATAGGTTGATAGGTTCATAGATGTGTACTAGGCCAATGGCCCTGGGGCCTTTACAAGCCTAGCCATAAGATAACCCTGGCATAGTGCCACCTGACATTAGTTCCCAGTGCCTCTGTCGAGTACAGCCACTGGAGTTACCCCTGGGGTGAATTTTCTATTTCCCATCCACTCATCAAGATTTTTCTTGAAGAGGGTCAGTGAGGTGCTCTGTTTGATATGTATGGGAAGTCTATTCCATAGCACGGGCAGTCTCAGGGTTATGAGCCTGTCTCTCCAGTACATTCTGTTAATTGTGGTAATGAGGTTGAGATCTCTGGAGCATGTGGTGTGGAGGGACTGGGATTTCTTTAGATGTAGCATTTCTAACAGAGCTGGGTCAGACATGGCTTTGTAAGTCAAGCAGAGATTGCCTCTAAGTAGGCGATATGAGACAGAGAATAGTTGGAGTTTTTTTAGTCTGTCCATATAGGACAAGTGTTTAAGGCCTAGGATCCTCTTTGTGAGGTAGTTTTGCAGCCTGCCCAGTTGTTGCAGGTGTCTAGTGATGTACATGCCAAATGGGGCATAGTTCTAGCATACCATATATCTGAAATAATAACAACAATTTTCATATCAATTTCTTTCACCATTTCTCTGTTCATATTTTTACAATGACTATACAATATAATTTCTAAATGTATTTCATTCAGCCCTATCAAAATCTTGTTTTTATGCATTTGCTCCCATACCTCTTTGACAACACATGCTGCTGTTTTCAGGTCTTTACAATAATAGCCCAATCCTCGTCCCATAACCTTATACAAAAGTTGGCCTTTTATGAGTAATTTGTCTAAATTTAACCTCAGTAAAAAATTTTGAACATAAAACACATTTTTTTAAGTTTTCCTTCCTATCTCTTATTGTTTTTTTTATTTGTTCATTTAATGTTTTCTCAAGGATCTATACAATGATATTCTTTTATTATTTCTTCATACCACAAATTGTTTCATGTGTATCTTTTATATTTAATTTCCATAAACAAATCTTATTTTGTCATTCATTCACCTTTCCTTTCTCAAGTCATCCTTAATCTTTACTTTTCTCCCATTTTTTGACAAAACCATAATATTTTCACTAAATATCCTTACAGTAACATATCTGAACTTTCCTGAATCTTCTTAAAAATAAAAAAAAATAAATAAAATGAAATAAAAAAAGAGGCTAAATTCACACCCGGATTAATTAATCCCAAACCACCTTTATCTATATAATATGACAAAATACATCTTTCCACTGTGCTGAGCCTTGAGCCATATATTCCAGCAAATATTATTTGCAATATTTCTTTGTTTCATTTTATTAGAACATATGTATCCTTACAAATATCCTAATGTACATAATATTACCAAATTATCAAGATTAATTTTTTTTTAAATGGCATTCTAAAAGCCGTCCACTAGTTAAGAATATTTCCCTTCTTCTAACAAATTCCTACATTGTTACTACCCCTATTTTTCACAACTCTTATACTTAACAATAGAAATTTCCTTCATAGAAAATTGAAAACTGACTAGATTAGCTATATTCCTCAACCCCCTACTTTTTCATTACTCAAGGACAAACCTACATTTCCTAATAATATTCCAACTTTACCAAAAACTCAGTTCATTCAAACCCTATTTCTGGTCATTACAACTGAATCATATGCATACAAAGAAACAGGAGGCACACCTACCTTGCCTTTTACAAAATACTTTCTTTAAAATAAATCTCAATTTATTTAGAAATAGTACTCATAATCACATTAAACAAAAATTCAATCATCAGACATTCTTGCTTAAGCTCTTTCTGAATTGTAATTTCTTTACTTAACTCACCGTTTACCAGAATCCTAACTGTGCGGCTAATGTAAACAGATATTAGTAGTTCTAAAAATCTTCCTTTTATACCATATTCACTTAACATCTCTCACTTCTGTCCATGTACATTTTCAAATGCTTATATTACATCTCCAACCAAATGTTTAACTTCCCTTGCTCCTTTACAATACTATCCACTCCTTTTTTATAACCCTAACATCACCCTTTCTTCATCTAACTGCTCTACTACTCATCTCTTACTTTTCTCCTTTTCACAACAACCAAAACTTTTTTCTAAAAATATTTCTACCAAAGCCATAATTTCTTTTTGTGTAAACCTCCCTCCTCATGTTTTATATTCTAATCAACCCTTAACTATGTTTTACATATTTAGACAGAAAATGGAAATATCTTCTTTCTTCCATCTTAAATATAGTGTTTCCTTTACAGTTTTCACGTGACTCTATTTTATCATACAGCTCCCATTTTCTCTTTAGAAAAATCCCATCATTCAGTTCCAATGAATTTTGAATGTCGCTCAGAGGTTTATCATACTCCTTCTTTTTACTTTTACTTTCTACTTCAATATACACTTTTTTATATTGTTTCTGTAAAAGCTAGCCATCACTCATCCAGAAAGTATAAAAAAATCTTTCATTGTCTCAGTATGTTCCCACAATTGTTCTAATTCTAAATTAAAGAGATCACATCCTCTTATATATTCAGTCATCATTTTAATACACTCCCTTTCTTTAAAATACTTTACTATTCTCCTCAAATTCTGACTATATGGCCAAATGATCTGAAAAAATATTACTACTCCACCATTAACTTCTTTCAGTGCTTTTTAAAAAAGAAATAATCAATCCCTGTTCTTATCGTCCCTTTAAAAAGTACAGTCCCTCTCTTTGTAAAACACATCTGCCCTACCTTTTATTAATTCATACATCTTTTTACCGTTCCCTAAAACTTTCTTTTTTCTCTCCTGGCATCACAATTCCATATCCAATTTATAACTACTAAATCATTAATAGCCATGTAATGGATTACACTTTCAAATGAATTTTCCCTTTTCTTTGGTGTTATGTATACATACATACATATCAGTCTGTAATATTCCACCTCTTATTAAATCAATAACTATTACCCTTCCTGGTTCCACAAGTATCAAATCCATCATGCATATATCCTCTAGTTTCCACATCACACCCACTCCTGAACATGTACCTAACTACACACAATCTTACAACCCTGCACATTTTCCATCTGCATTTTCTCATCTTGTTTTAGAAAGCATACATCTAGGAAAATAATATGTTAGCTTTGTTTTCCACTCCTTTGTAACACAACCTTTGAGATGATCACAGTAGGATACTGTGTTTACTCCCTATATTCTTTTTTGTAAGGAACCTTTGTGGATGTGCCAGTTGCTACATGTGTTTGTTCAGGTACATACCAAAGGGGGAATTATACTCTATGATGGGTTTGATGAGGGCTAAGTACAGTGGTATGATGACATGTCTTGATCATGGTGTCATGGCCTGAACTTAAGATGAGCAACACAGAAGAATTGTCTTACTAACTTAGACACATGTTGGCCGATGGCTAAGTTACTATCTACATGAGTTCCCAGATCCCAGACTAATTTCATTAATCAACCTTTCAGGCTGTTCTATTGATGACATAGTTACCTCAAAGTAGCAGACTTCCCAAAAGGTACTATAATGCATTTATTGCTGTTTAGTTTTAAGCTACAGCTTTGGCATCAAGTGTTTATCTGTGTTATACCTTCCTGAAGGGTGTTCTCATTTTGGGGGGATTCAATGTCATCTTAGTTTGCAATCATTTGTGAACTTGGTTAGCCAGACACCTTTGACATTGGTTTTGACATCCAAGAAGTAGATGATAAAGAGGAGAGGGCCTAGCACAGAGCCCTGGGGAACTCCACTAGTGACCTGCCCCTTCGTGGAGGTAGCCTTACTGATTCTAACCTTCTGGATCCTATTAGTGAGCAAGCTATCTATCTAGCATGTTATAAAGGGGTTTATACCTAGTTCTTAAGTTTGTTGACAATGCTTGAGTGGGGTATTATATCAACTGCTTCAGTCAGATATAGGTAGACAGTATACACAGTTTCCCCCTCATCCATTGCATTAGTGATCATTTCAAAGAAGTCCACCAGACTCAGTAGTCATAACCCTCCTTTGACAAAGCCAAACTGGAATGTATCCAGTATCTGGAGATCTCGTATGTCCTTGTTAATAAATTTAATGATAATTATTTTCATAACTTTGCAAATAAGACTAGCCAGACTAATGGGTCTGTAGTTTCCAGGATCTGTGGAAGGTCCTCTCTTATGAAAGGGGATGACCATCACAGATCTCTATTTATGTGGTACAAAGCCTGTTTTAAGACTATAGTTAAATAATGACTTCAGGGGTCCTGATAAGTCATATTTTAAACTATTCAGGAAGCATACTGGGATTTTATCTAGGCCCATTGAGGCCATGGTCTTAGCTTTGTTGCGAGCATCCAGTGCATGCTCTATAGTTATATTTGGAGGGGTTATGTTTGACGATGATATATTGGTGGATGGCCGGGGGTAAGAGCGTGATAAAGCTGGAAGTGAATTTGTCTGCTAACAGGTTTGCTATATCACCAGGCTCAGTGAATGTGGCATCATTAACCACCAGTTCAGCACATTGCTGTGTGCTGCCCTTGAGGTTTCTGACATAGTTAAAGAAGGCCTTATAGTTATCTTTCACATCAGAGCCTATCTTAACCTCCAAGTTGGCTATGCTTGACCTAATTAGCCCTCTTAGTTGCCTATTTAGTTTGATTAGAGAGTGTTTATATGAATTATTTGTCCTTATTTTTGTCATTTTTTTATTAATGTTGTATATCCTGTTTAATTTGGGATGCCACCAGGGAAGTTTGTTTCTGGGTCTAGTTCTGGGCTTTCTTCTGGTTGGTACAGCAGCCACTATGCATCCATTGACATGGTTGTACAGAGTTTCCAAGAGCAATTCAGTGCACACAGCTGTGTTCTCTGAATTTGGAGGGGCAAATTGAATTTTGACAAACCATCACTTAATAAAATGAAATTTGCCTTGGAATAGTTTGTAACTGTTACTGGTTTAAATGGGATTACATATTTTGATTTCTAAGGAGACAACTTTATGGTGAGACCTTACCAAAGAGGCAAAACATTGCAGGGGGAGAGGCGTAGCATTCTCCCATATTTATGAGAATGATGCCCAACTGATGTTCCAGAAATATTTCCCCCAGTAGAAAAATAATATTTTGAGTCTCCTCTGAAAAGAAGCCAAGGAACATATATTTTTTTTCTGTAGGCATTCAAAAATCATTTATTGAAATCACAGTCTCACTGACAATGTAACAAATTAGCATTTTTATTTCATTATCTAGAAACGGAATATTTTAGAGACTATCATATCAGTATAATTTGCAGCGGAAGAGAGAACTAGAAAAATCAGTCTTTGGTTAGTGTGCTTCAAATCTTTTAACACTATGGAAATGCCACTGAGCACCTCAGCAAACTTTATGGATGCATCATTTTCAGGGACAATTTCTGCTTGCCCCTGAGTTTCTCTCCAAGTCTTATCACTCACTTTGAAAAAAATTGCCCCATACCTTCTTAGCACTGTATTACCTGATGTCTTAACTACTTGGCTTTGAAACCACAGCTGCTTCTGTTTTTGTATATATCGTCAGTACTGCTGAATTGTCTCCTTGCCTCTTTCCTGAAAATGAGAAAAGTTGGTTTGTCTGTTTTAACTAAGCAGCTGTCTTGACTGACTCTGCACCTATCCCACTTGTATCTGAGCCTTTTATCTCTAGTATTAACAGCTATGGAGCTGTAGGAATTTCACTTTGCAGTCCACAGCCTCTCAGTAATTGTACAGATGACAGACCAACACCTCAGAGTAACTTCTGTTAAAAAAACATTGCAGCTGTCAATGTTGCTGCTTGGTGAAAACATTGCAGCTGTCACTGTTGCTGTTTCGTGACATCTCCATCCAATGCTTCACTCCCTGAACAGCTATTCCTGCCTGGACTTAACATGGAATTAGTGTAACATGATGAAACTCATTTTATTGACAAAAAAAGTATTGAATTCTACACTTTCTTATGGAGGGTAATTTTGTGAAGACACAATATCAGGTATATTATGAGTTGCAAAGATAATGTGAATGCATTAGTGGCATCTTGACTTATATCAGTCATTTAACAGTTCCTGGAAAGTTCAAATAGTGATCAACATATACCTTAATATTCAATAAGAGGTCTACTGATGTCGGACTATGTCCACCTGGAATTGTGGATGGTATCATTAACCTTCTCTTATTATAATTTGGATATGAGTCACACCAAGCACAACTTGCTCAATCTGCATGGATATGCATGATCAAAATAGCATATCTTTCTTTGCACACTCCTACTACCACATGCATCCCTTGTTTTCTTTTCAACATTTCTTGTTTCAGATAATTTGGAACTATTAATTAATCTGCTTTAAACAAGAAGTCTAAGATTCAAAGTATCTACACTTTGAATGAAAAGGCCAAATTTTCTTAATAGTGGCACTTCTCTGCTTTAGCCAAGATTTTGGCTGGAATTCATACACAAACACTGTGTTCCTGTACAGTGCCTAATGGGATGTAGCCTGTAGCATGATATGGTACATATAGTCATAGGTTCTTAGGTAAATACTAGGCTAATGACAACCAAGGCATTTGTAAACCTAGAAAAGTAATAAAAGCAGTATTCACGATGAACAAAGCCAAGTCCACCAGGTTATTGTTTTTTATTCATTAGTTTAAAAACACACCACGTATACATCCACCTGGTGGACTTGGCTTCTTTCATCGTGAGTACTGCTTTTATTACTTTTCTGGGTTATATTTTGGCAGTATATCCACTTTTTTGGTTTCATTTGTAAACCTAGCCATGCAATCCAACCAAGTTCTGTCCCTTTGTATCATGGGTGTTTATTAGGATGGGGTATGTTAGTCAGGAGTTTTCTAGAGGTCACATGCGGGGTATGTTAGTCTGGGCACTACTGTCTGCTTCTGTGTATCAGATACATAGGAGCAAGACCCAGGGTGAATTTCAGATTTCCCATCCATTGTTCAAGGTTAAATATAGTTAGGGATGGACTCTACTTCGCATGAATGGAGAGCCTGTTCTAGAGCACTGGGATACTCTGAGACACATATCTGTATTGCCAATATGTCTTATTTATATGAAAAGAAAAACTTAAATGCTCGGATCTAGTAGTTCTGATGCTGTTCATTTTATAGAAGTGAAAAAGCTCCATCATAGTTAGATTGTATGCCAGGCATAGATCCCCTCTCAGTAACCTTTAGAAGACAGATTATAGAGATGGGGCTTTAAGACAATTCATAAATCACAATGTGTTCATACTCTGGTTTCTCCTGGTAAGGAACCTTTATGGACATTCCAACTGTTGCATGTGTCTGGCCAGGTACATGCCAAAGTGGGCATGATACTCAATGATGGGTCTGATAAGAGCTGAATAAAGTGGCACTATGACTTCCTTGGACCTGAATGCTATGCCCTTACTTCTAAGTTGTGCAACATAGAATGATTTTCTTACTACCTTGGCCACAAGTTGGTCAAACGCCAGATTTCTATCTATGTATTTTTCTAGATTCCTGACTACCAGGTCAGCTCTTAGGGGTGTCTTATTTATGGAGTAATTAGCCTGGAGAGCTGCTCCCAAAAGGCAGTACAGTACATGTCTTGGAATTGAGTTTTATTCGGTGACTTTGACACCAGTCATTTGTCTATGTTAGACCCTTTTGTGAGATGTTTGTATCATGGGGAGGGATCTATGATAGCTCTCATTTCACAGTCATCTTGACATTAGCCTTTATCTCTGAGAAGAAAATACCAAATTGGAGTGATCCCTGCACAGATCCTTGAGGTACCTCACTGGTAACCGGTCTCTTAGTGGAGATGGTCTGACCAGTCCTAGTTTCCTGGGACCTGTCTGTATGGAACCCAGCTAATCAGATATGTAGTAGGGCTTGCAGAGTGTTGACATACCAAGGAAAGGACTGCATTGTAAAACATAGATGTCACATTAAGGGGAAGAGCAGCAAAATGCAGGTCCAGTGCAGCTGCAGATAGGTAAATGCCTGACAAGCAATGCCTGACATGCCACATGTCAACACCAAGGCAGACTAGTGTAAAATAGCTTGTGTTTTCTCACTTGCACAATGAAGCTCTGCATAGCTGCCCTTCATGGTCATCCAGATATTCCAATGAAGCACAGCACAGCAAAGTGTCATCCCAGTTCATTGTACATGTTAGGAGAAAATGGAAACTAAGGAAAGGAGAGAAGAGAAGGGCTAGTAAGAGTAAGTATAAGGAATGAAAAGTGGGGAGGATATCAATTTTTTTGTGTGAAAGAGAACTCCATTTTCAATATGCAGAGAAAACAAGTATGTGGGGAAGGTAACAAAGAATGCTTGTACATGGGCTAGAGGGAGAAAAAATAGTAGAAAGTACAGATAAAAAACCATAGATTGTCATGGGTGACACACAATGGAGGTGTGGATCACAGTGGATGGACACAGATAGACTATGAGTGGATAGACAGTTATATGAAGGGCTGGACAATGAACAAGCAAGTTATAGGAAAGGAAAATATGGGAGAAGAACACATGGGTATGAATAGGGCAGGATCCCTGGAGGGATTCAGTGCCAGCCTAGAGAGCAACTCAACCATCATCCATGGTTGATGTTATGGGCAGGCTGTTCCCTGATGGCCCAAAGATGGGGGCCTGCTATATGAGTCAACAAGCCACAGAAAGAGGCAGTCAATAATGCTGAAGTAGGCATCCAACTGGTCATGCACCCCAATGGCCAACAGTCTCCACAAATGACACCAGGAGGTGATTGGAGACCCCCTTAAGCCATTGACAGAAAATGAGTATATGCGCCCTCCTGAAAAGTGTCCATTAAGGATAGCATAAGCCCTCCATATCACCTACAGAGAGATCTCCTTTCCCTTGCTGAGAAACAGACCTAATGACCACTGCCAACTTAGGCATTGGCTGGAGCTAGGAGAGGTATCCATTGCTGTTCCAAAACCTCTACCACACCAGGACATGCAGAAGAATTAGAAAAGGAGAATGCATTATTCCATGTATATGGTCCACATGCTTCACCTACCAAGCCTCTGCTTACACAAAGGAGAATGCATTATTCCATGTATATGGTCCACATGCTTCACCTACCAAGCCTCTGCTTACACTTGTCAAAGCTAACAGAACTTGTCACAGATTTGGGATGCATGGCTAGATTTAAAAAGGTCCTTGTGGTCCTTTGCTTAGTAGACACTTAAGAACAATGAGTACAGTTGTATAGTGCACACCACTGCTCATCTCCGGCTTCTGCAACATCCAGCCTTGTTCAGCTCTAACTACTCTGCAGTATGCACACTACAGTACAACTGTATAAATGGTAACTTAATAGAAAGAGAAAAAATGCTTACATGAAATCTGTTGTTTGCTCTCTCTAACATCTGCCTCTGGCTGCTGAAGAGATCAAGGTGGCATTGCTGTAGCTCACCATACATTAATGCTGGTAATACTTATGAGAATAGGTGATAATAGTGGTATCTCTAACCACCCTGTCATGGTCATGTGAGATATCTACCTTATAGAAGAGGCAGTTTTACTATCCCAATAGGTACTCTGAAAATCTTTACACAGACAGAACAAGAATATCTTGTACTACCTAGACTTCATGCTAGACCCTTGCAGTTCACAATGCCTGAGGAAACAATGTTACAAATGTAACAAGTAGCTTGCCGCAGCTAAGTGCCACACGCAAGCAAAGCAATGAAGCATTTCAGCATTAACTACAAATGCAGTATCAGCATTTAATTCTGAATGCCATATTTGCACTACCAACTGATTGGCATCTGCCAATCTTACCAAACACCTTGCACTCTGGCCCCCTTTCACCACACACTAGCTATGACTCTCATAGCTCTGCACTGCAGGACCACCAAATATTTGTAGCATTGTAAAGTGGTTGTCTGGTTCCTCACAATCTGTATGCACAAGCATTGTGATTATGTACTTCCTTATCACTGTACAGAGCACGTCTAGCCCAGGCCAGTGTGAATAGCACAGTGCATTTGGGCTGCATTTCTGAATCAGTGGCACTAAGTGGCTTGATTGGCATAACACCACGATAAAGGACACTTACTAACACAAGATTTGATGTGATCACTGTTCTGAAAAAGAATGCTTACACAGAGAAAATTATGTGAATAAAGGACTTTAGATAGTAAGTTTGTGAACTTAGAGATATAAACAATGAAAAAAGAAAATACACCTAGTAATGTACCCCAGCATCATCAGAAATGCCTGTAATGTATGGCAGTACCAGTGAGACAGGTGCTATGGGGAGTTTCTAAATGGTAACACAGCTAAATGACATGGTTATGCTGTGTCTAGCTGGGGCAGGAGGCAAACCATGGGTATTGAGCAGCTAGGGAAATGCATGCCACAAAGCACTTGACAAACAAGATAAGTATAATGACACTTTGTCACAGAAATGTAGCAAACCACACAAGGTGCTACAAGGGACCAACAGGCAGATGCAGGAAGGAGTTTAGGAAGGCCATGCCCATTGCTACATTCACTACATGGGAGTGATGTGTAGAGCATTGCAGGGTTCTTCTAACCTGCTAAATAATGGGAAAAGGATGGCAGTAGCTATGGGCAGAAGACTTAAATGACATCTACAGCATGCCATGCACACATGCTGACTGACATGTGTAACGTGTGACATTTAGCAAACAGAGGTGCTATAACAGGCTCTCTGTACATACGTTATATACCTCCTGGAAAATGGTGACATGGACAAGCTGTATTAAGGTTAGATGTGACAAAGAATAGTACAGGAGTTGAATGCTGTAGTGGACCATAATGGGTCTCTGCAGTGGTGAAGAGTAACCAATATAATACCCTATGCAAAGGGCCAAGAAAGGGACATTGCCATGGACATGCTGCCCAGAGAGGAGAACCACCAATACAGATGCGGGTCTATATTCGGCTACTGAAATAAAAATAACTCAAATGGCTAAATGTACAACTAGAAACAATGAAACAGACATTAAGCAAACACCATCAATATCAAAAATGAAATAATCAAATGGCCATAGTCGGCCAACATCGTGAACACAACCAACTACATATACCAACTCTAAGATTGCACTACTGTGGGAATAGGGCAAATTTAAAAGGTTTCCCTTTAATTACTTTGCATATTGCATTACTACCTGTATGTTGGCCAACTATGGACATTCGATGGATTTATTTTCTCTGTTGTCAGTATTCGCTAAATGTCTGTTTCACTCTTTCCAGTTCAACATTAAGACATTCAAGTTATTTTTATTTCAGTAGTCGAACATAGACCTCACAGAAGCAGCTCATAGAGGTGGAAGAGTTCTTGGTGTCCCTTTAAGGGAAGAGGTAGCAGACCCTCATACCCAGGGATATCTTGGATGTGAAAGCTAGGCTAACAACAACTGCCTGAACATCAGTCAGGGATACCTCCGCATGGCACAGTGCACTGCATGGGTGATAGGAATGATTCACCAAGGACCTTTAATATATCTGTCCTTTCAAGTTCTGTGGGCTGCCATTGCAACAAACTGTACATCATAGTATGAATGTGTCCTGTTGCTATACATATATTTCATTGTGTACAACTATGTATGCCATGGGTGGAGGGGTACAGACATATTTGTAAGTAATGCCAAAGGTATCATATATTTAAAAGTTACATTTATGGGAAGAGCACATGTCTGATGCTGGCTGTTCACCATGCCTGAAACTGAAGACAAAGTGCACATGGTGCACTCCAGTGACACAGTGGTACTGTCTGCAGCACTGCTGTGGAACAGATTACCAAACTTCACCACATCAGAGGCCTCTGTGGAGATAGACTCATAGGTGCATGGTGGACATCCGATAACTGTGAACACCTCCAGGATTTCACTTGAGTCCTCAGCATACACATCACCTGAAATTCACACTGCCTCAAACATATGCACACCCACCATAGGGGAAAAGTGTGGGGTCTGTAGTGCTGCTATAAATTCATATATGTCACTGATCTACATAAAACACTCAACATAAATCAGTAGATGTGCAGTTCAGTGATCCAGCACAGACAGCTGCTGCTACCTGCATTGTGGAGACAGTGAGTACGTTTTATGGACTGTGTGATGATGTGCAATGCCTGTACAGTGATGTGAAATACAGGGACAGTGAGCAGAAAGTGCTATGGAGGGTGATAGTGAAAATTTTAGCCTCACAGGTGCTTTGATGAGACACATCTTAATTTCCTTTCTGCTGGACACAGCTGGCCAAGCAGTCTGTAACCGCGGAAAGATCTGGATGTCAGGTTATTGGGCACATGGCAATCCTACTTAGACAATAATGAGTGTTGCTGTGACAGCATCACATCCATCTATGGCCATGCAGACTTCCACCACTGGCCATTGGCAGTCTCACTGTCATGGATGTTGACACTCATGATAAACATAAGGGATATGTCTTGACAGGCTTCTCAAAAATATTTTCATAGTCCTAGCACCTCAGCATCCCCTGTAGATACATGGAGCACAATACCTGCTTGTGACCATTGTCTAGGTCATGGTTGAAGATATTCTATATGCTAAAGGCACAAAACACCAGGCCATTGTGTATATGTGGAATCTCATAGTTCTATACTTTCCCTACCACAACCTGCACTAAGCCTGCAAGCAGTGCCAATTGTCACGACATGGCAGTTCAACCCTACTACAAAAATATGTGACACCTAACTTCCCGCAACCTCTGACCAGCTTACAAGCCCACTGCATTCACCTCTCTTGATAGTATTGTTGTCAATTGTCATTGTGTCCTACTGGCATGTGCAAGTGATAATGACTTTGTACTGCTGACCCATTAACCTGCATGAATGCGGTTGTGTCTGATGCACAGCATGGTCAGTCCATGTGATGACTTTAATAATAATAATAATAATAATAATTATAATAATAATAGTAATACCTATTTGTTAATCTGGTAGGCCTACTAGATGCACAATCCCTTTTCAGCGGTGACCAAGGAGCGATGTCTAGTTAAGCAATTTGCTCAAGGTTACAAAGAAGGCAAATGATGGCTGAGTGAATCAAACTTTTACCACAGGAGCTACAGTTTGCATAACCTGGGTAAGACAACACATATAAATAATTTTATTCTGTGTTGTTTGTGTCATAACCCATAGTCCTGGACCCAATGACCCAATGTACTCCACCCACCTCTACCTTGTGTCTTTTACCACTCCTTACTGTTTACCTCATTCGATTGCCCATCATTAACTCCCTTTTTCCCATTTTCTGCATGGGGCAGGGTGCTCGTCACTATTTGCTTATCTCTCTCAGTTCAGTGCCACTCTCTTAACTTCTTCGACCACAATGCCTGGCTGTTGTAGGTCTTCTGTCATGTAATCCATCCATTCTTTTGTTGGATGTTCTTGTTTCCTCTTGCCTTCTTCAAGTCTCTCCCAAACCTTCTTCATCAAACTGTTTTCTGCTTTCCTGCACATGTGCATAATCTGTTCTCATTGATACTGCCTGCAATTGTAGCTACTTTGGCTTCTGCTGTGGTGTCCTTATTTCTTCATCTGTCCAGTAGTGTACATCTTACCACCCATTTTACCACCTATCTCAGACAATTCATCTCCTCCACCACTAGCTTCCTCAGCTGCTCTGCCTTCACTGCCCAGGTTTCTATATCTTACAGAAGCAGTGGTTACATCACTGTTTTGTGAACCTTACTTTTTATCTTCTTTGGCCCTCTTCTGTCACTCACTAACCATGGCAATCTGTTCCATTTGGCTGCATGCCCTCTGATTTTAGTTTTGACATCCTCATTCAGACTTCCCTACCTTTCTCCTCAGCCATTTCTTCCAAATACATGAAGCTTTTAGCCTGTTCCACTATTCTAACATGTCTCAGTTCTCAGCATTTTTGGATTCCACCATTTGTTGCTATGACAACTGTCTTGTCTTTACTCAGTTTCAACCCATGTATCTTCAGTTATGAATTCCTTTTCACTATCATTTGCTGAAGTTCTCTTCAGAGTCTGCTTTTAATGCCATACCATCTGCATACAGCAGCTTTGTTGATCTGTCCCCCTGGCCTGTTTTTTAATGTAGTATATCACCAGTATGATCCACAGAGGGCTCAGAGCTGAACCCTGATGTATACCCGCTTCCACAGGAAACCATTCTGTGGGTTTGTACACTATTTGTACATGTCACTGGGTCCTTATGCATAGTCTACACTAACTCTACCAATGTTTTCTGAATTTTGAACCATCACAGCATTGCCTAAATCAGCTTTCTTGGGATAGTGTTATATGCTTTCTCCAAGTTTAGGAATGCCAATCTGGATTCTTTCCTCATCTTTATGTTTTTCTCAACTATTATTCCATTGAAAACATTTAGAAGGTTGTGCTATATCCTGGTCTATATCCAAACTGCTGATTTTCCATCTTACTTTCTACTACTGCATGTGTCCATTTAAGTCACCCTGTCCAGAAATTTCATGCAATGTGACAGGTGTTTAATATCTATATACTGCCCATAGTTATGAATATCACCTTTGTTCTTGTACACTGGCACTAGAATGCTTACTTTACAGTCACCTGGGATACACCCTTCTCTTCATACTGGTGTGAGTATCCTCTGCAGCCATTTATCCCCTAACTCATCCAACATCTTTATCATATCTGCTGTGACCTCATCTGAGCATGCTGCTTTCCCTGACTACATTTTCCTTAGTCATTTCTACATCTCCTAGGGTAAGCTCTTTTTCCTCATTCATTATAGGTTATGTCTGAGATGGTACAGGTTCATTAGGGTTTTCTTCATTCAGAAGATACTGCATGTTGTTGCTGATATGCCTTATGCAAAATCACCTTTTATTTATTTTTATTTAACATTTGTTTAAATGGAAAGTCTGACTTGGAACAAAGCCAATTTTCAGCGGAGGCCTGGGGAGAAATCTCCAGATGTATGTCCTTGAATTGTGGAAGGAAACTGGAGCACCTGGAGGAAACCCACACAAATGCAGGGAGGGCATGCAGACTGCACGGAAGGCACCCAAGCCAAGAATCGAACCAAAGAGCTTCTTGCTGTGAGGTGACATCACTACTGCTGCACCACTGCACCATCCATTACATTTAGGAGATCTTCAGTTGATAAGAATGTTTTTAAATGCTATTCTTAATCTGTATCATGGGTTCAAACTGAAAAACAGAAGCAGGTAAAATATCCTGAAACCATCAGATAAACCGGATGTCTCACTGTTAAGTCTCACATGTCCTCGTGAATACGTGTGTGTGTGTGTGTGTGTGTGTGTGTGTGTGTGTGTGTGTGTGTGTGTGTGTGTGTGTGTGTATGTGTGTGTGTGGAAATACAAATGTTATCTTTCATTTCATTATAGTCATCACATTAAACTACTGGAGCTGCAATGGTTGGGCAAAAAAGGTCATAATCCATATGTGATGCCCGTTCACTGGCTCAGTAATCAAGGAGCCTCAATCCTCACCACTAACACAAGTGAGGGGTGCCCACATTGGGCAGGATAACAAATACACACACAGTAAAGTATAATTTCTCTTAAGAGCACACAGAGATCACAGTCAGTCTGGGGCTGGTTTCTCCCTTTCTCCCCAGATCCCCAATAAGACTCCCCACTGGCACATCTATAGGGTCCAGATCTCACCCTAGTGGTCAAGTTAAAACCTCCAGCACTCTCTCTGTCCAAGCAATGCTTCATGTCCCTGCCCATGTAGCTGACACACACACACTTTGAGATAAGCGTTATATACAGCCACACAGACACTCCTGGTGAAGGCTGGCACAGGTTCTCCAGCTATGCCCCTTTCTGCCATTTTATAAGGTAGTACCAGCTGCCACCAACCACTAATATCAGCTACTAAAAAGGCCCTTACCAAAGGGTGTCCAATTATTACTGTGCAATATTATTATCCAAATAGTAAGTGTGACCCAGGGCTAAAGCTATTGGAGTGGCTTGGCCAGTATCACTATATAAGTACAATGTACTCTAGAGCTTAAATTATCTCTACACAAAACAGGTACAGTTGAAAGGTTTTAACAATATTTAATAATAATAAAAACACAAGACAATACTTCTTACTACACAGTGCTAACCAAGAGTTCAGAGATCACAGGAAAATGCTTAAAATAATACAGTAGAATAGCTCTGACATCAATATAAAAAACAGCTAGCCTAAACATACTATTTCCTATCTTTTCCTAGAGCAATCACAGTTCTAAATAAACTTACATACAGAGCAAAAGCAGAGTACTGGTGAGCTGTTGTCAGCTTTAGACAAAATTCAAAATGCTCTCTCTCTCTCTCTCTCTCTCTCTCTCTCTCTCTCTGAGAAAGTCCTTTAAATTGATAATACATCCTGCTGACTCATTTTAGATTACATCATTCTTAACAATTCTCTGGCTTCCCAGGCTAACAGAAACTCAGAGTTTAACATAACTTTGATCTTGCACCTAGTCAGGAAACCACAGTAATTAAAGACTTTATATATATGCAAAATCTAGCAACTAACTCTGGTCTCAAAACAATAGAAAGAATCTGCTGGTTCAGACATCACGGCTCCAAGCCCTGAGATCAAACAGTCATACAAGGCTTGACTTATCAGCTTTCTTCCAGCAGAGTGTACTGTTGTTACATTTTTGACATTCAATATTTAACACAATTTTCTTCCATTTAAGAGAACAAGCCTATGGCTTATATTAATATTTATAAATGATAGAATTATCTACAAATTTCCATCTAGCTAGGCTGGCAGCCTTCACATATCTTCACTGTAGTCACCCCATGAACAGCCATTGCCATCAACAGAGTTTCTTAGGGAAGTCGGAAACAGAAACAGAAACAGATTTCCAGCCATTTATTCCATACCACACACACACACACACACACACACACACACACACACACACACACACACACACACACACACACACACACACACACATACCACAACCTGGATAGAACTAAAAACTAAACTGTAGAGCCTCTTGCTGTGAGGTCACAATGGTACTTAATATATCACGCTGCCAGCCACAGAATGATTAAAAGCATTAATCAGTATATTTACCATTGTATGACATGTAATGAAGCACAAGTTGATCAAAAAAGGAAGAAGTAATGGAAGCAGGTTATCTGAAAGATTCCTCTTAGTGGCATAGCTGTCACTTTTCCACGCATGCACTCCCAGGATAATATACAAGCTGAGGTCCATTACTTTCATTGCTGTACAGTCTGCCAGGCAGTCTGGATATAATCACATGTGACCCCTGGTTCATAGGGAAATCAGTTATTACTGTCATGGAAATTATAATGAATGCTAGAAAGCTAGAAACATCAGCTGTTCCATCAACAGTTTATCTGGAATCCTTACACACAAGCTGGGTTTAAGTATTAGCAGCAAAATATAAGGTAATAAAGATTATTGTTTAGTGATTGCTTAGATTACCTGCTTAGTCATGCTGAAACAAAAGCCCTTTTGCATAGGTGACCCAGAAGTCAGTACTCTGTAAATGTAAAACAACATACAGATATCATCGTTAGTCATTTATTTTAGTACACACTCCACCATGACAGTAATACATAAATCAACACACATATTTTTAATAAATCTTTAACCATGAATATTAAAAAAAAACTGCTGCACATTATCTTTAATCTAGGTAAGGTAACCTCATCCAGTGCAATAGAAATACTGCAAAGCCACGATATTTCTCCCTTATGGCTGTCATAAAGGTAATTTGACACATTAATTATTTAACAGATTAGATATCAAGGCAGTTACCTTTAAGAATCTATGAATTATTTCTATCACATGTTTACAAAGAGTTATCCTGTTGGATTGAAATGTTGCCTGATTTTTATTTCAATTATTCAATAAACTGAAGAGTTTATGTAACACTAACACAGTGGCATTTGCTTAAGATTAGCATGCACTTATTTTTTTATTTTTATAATGGACTGAAATAATTCCACATTCTTGGTGTCAGCTGCCTTTATGAGCTTCATTACTGTTAAACTTATCACTTGCTCATTTTGTAATCCCTAGAAAATCAGAAAGATGTTAGCTACATGTTTTTGGCTCTCCTGGAGGTTCACATTCTGTTAACCCCCCCCCCCCCCAGATAAATGTCTGCAATGCTTCTTACCATTCTATGTATGGCGCTGAGCTTTGTGTTTATCATCTTTGACTGTTTTGTAGGTCAGGAGTACTGGGATACTAGATTGCAATGTGCATTTCTGCATTACTTCCAGTAATGTCTAATGTTATTTTCTGTCTATTGTATCATCAACCTTCTGTCAGAAAGACTTAAATAAGCAGTCCACAAACTATGTTTTGCAGAAACACATCTCAAACAAATTGCGAACAAGGCTGTCTTTTCTTAGACTTGGTGACAACTTGCTGAATGTACTTTGAGAAAGTCATGATTCATCTAGATTTACTCCTAGGTATTCACAACATGGTACCATGGTACCAGTCCTCTACCCATTTGGGACCATTACCTTGTTATGATGAAGAGACTTGTGTATTTCAATGATGCTATAAGCTAAGTGGTGCATGTCCACCCAAGATGGCCAAGTCATGGCAGAGACTTCAGACAATGAATTGTCTACTGGAGAAGGGTAATAGCAAGCCACTCCAGTATTCTTACTAAGAAAGCACTATGAACAAAAGCATCCAGATACATGTAAAAATGTAAAAATGTAAAAATGGAAGAGAAGACTTCCAGATCTGAATGTGCCAAGCATAATTCTGCTGGGGAAGGACACAGGACAAGTATGAGTAGTGCTAGACTTTATGATGTCATAAGGAATTGTTGGGAGGGTGGCCTAATGGTTAAGGTGTTCGCCTTACAAATACAAGGTGCAGGGTTTGAGTGTCACAAGGGATAATTGGCTAGGCTTAAAATGTCTCACAAGGGCAGTTAGCCTAGTACTAATCTATGATCCTATGATGTCCATCTGCTGAGGTGATCAGAGATAAAAGAAATTTTGATGCTGCAAAGAATTATACACAGTGGGAACTTGGAATGTAAAAATGATGAACCAAGGTAAACTAGATGTTGTTAAAGACAAGATGACAAGAATAAACACTGACATGTTAAAAAGCAGTGCATTAAATGGATCGCAATGGGACATTTTACATCAAATAATCATCAGATCTTCTACTGTGGTCAAGAACTGTGCAGAAGAAATAGGGTACTCTCATAGCTAAGAAAAAGGTGCCAGGATTATCCCACTCAGACTATAAGGTATGCCATTCAACATTACACTGATACAAGTGTATTCTCTAATTACAGATGCATAAAGGATGAAGTTACACAGTTTTAGCATAATCTGTAGGTCTTATTAGAAAAAGATATAACCTTCATCACGGGTGACTGGAATTACTGAAGGTGGTAGTGAAAATACAACTAGAATAACTGGCAGGTTTGGCCTTGTTGTACAAAGTGAAGTAAGATATACACCAGTAGAATTCTGCAAAGATACTTCAGTGGTTATAACAAGCAATCGAATGAGAGATGGCTTTACACATGGCTATCACTAGATGGTCATACTGAAATCAGACTGATTTTAAACAATCTGTACCTCTTATATGTGGCTTTTGCATATTATCCATACCTTTTATTGCATTTTTAGAATAGCTATTATCAACATGGTAAATACTTACATGTATGTCAGAAAATGTAGTCTGTGTCTGTCAGAAGTTTTTCTTCACAGTTGTAAATAATCTTTTCTGTCTTTACAATGATGTTTGCAATAGTTAAATAACATCTGCAGTATTAAAAAGTTGCATGAATTTCCTGTTCTTCATTTTGACTTTTGTCCTGGGGCCATACCTGTAAAGGGTCTTCAGGTAAGTGCACCAATCCAGTTAACAATGGTAAATAAATAAATAACTAAATGTATTTTGCAGACAGAGGTGGAATTGTTTTATACAGTCAGCAAAACCAAGACCTGGCGCTGACTGTGGCTCAAACCATTAGATTCGTAGCAAAGTTTAGAAGTGAAAAAACAAACAAACAAATGCAACAGCACCAGTGAGACAGTTGCCGAACAATATTCCAAATTAGCATGTAGTGGAGGAGAAGACTGGACTTAATGGATCAGACCAGTGAATAGAGTACCTGAAGAACTATAGTCCTTTATATTTTACTGGAGGTGGCATGAAAAAGTAGCGCAAACTGAAAGAAGATTAAAAAGGAAGAATGACTCTCTGTGGAGGCTTTAGAAGTGGCAGAGGATAGAAGGAGAGCAAAAGGCAATGAAGATCAGAAAAGCTATGTCAATCTGAATGCAGACTTTCAGACAAAAGCAAGGATAAACAAGAAGACATATAAAAATAGTAGTGTAAAGCACTTGAAGAAAACAAAGGCAAGCCAAGAGATTTGTTCAAGAAGTTTCATGATATTAAAAGAAATGTCTATGTAAAAACAGGCATGATAAAAGAAAATCATAGGGGAGACCTAAAAGAAGTAGATTATATTAAGAATAGGTAGCAGGAACGTAGACAAGATATATAAAAAAGGTAATTAACACACCAATGCATATGATGGTATTTTCTCTAAACTAGGACCAAACATCCTGGAAAGTGCAACAAAACCAACATTTTGATTTATTCTCCACAAGATTTTTATGATTTTGGTCATATATTTTCTGTTTTGACTTTTCTTCTGGTGCTGTGTACAATATGATGCTATCACAGCATTTTTCATTGCTTCATACCTTGTTAAAAGCTATCTTGTATATCTGCCATGTTGGTTGATGGTGATAGCCATAGATATCAAAAAATGGTATTTATTCCATTTTTATCTCAGGAAGATGGCACATAATGCAAAGAGGAGATGACATAGTACAAAAACCATAGCAACTCAGATGTGACTTTTGATGGTATGGAGTGCAACAGCTTCCATTTAGCCATTCAGTGCCTTCTTTTTATTTCTAAAAGCCACATAACCCCCAATATTATTTAAGTCTTTATGTTTTCTGATTAGCATAGGGTAGCTGATAGCAATGATAAAGACCTTGGAGCACCTGCTTTCTCTTAAGCACCTATTTTCCTTAAAGGAGAACCACATCCACAGACTGAAAAAAAAACATATTTATGTCATCATATCTTGATGTTTCCTACATTTTAACACCACTTTTGGGCTCTATATACTTTTTTTATATTTTTAAATGTAATTCCCGATTCTTCTCACGTGAGGTCTGGCATCTTGATTTTTTAATCTACCTCTAGGTACACCACAATGCAGTGTTTGGCTTTAAAATATTACATCATAGCCCCTAGGGTCTGTCAATGCATTGAGTTTGCAGGTGTTTTCACATATACGTATACTCTGCCTTCTTTTAGTCAGTCAGTCAGGTTTAATTACCATTTCTTGCTTTTCAGTGACTACTTAAAAGAAATACAGAACAGGATAATCACACATAATAGTATTCTCAGTGCCTGTTACTTTGTTGTCTTTCTGTTTGGTGCTGTGATTGAAAACTCACAGTAGGAGACAAAGTTCCTCTACAGTTACATTGTACTGACAGCCTACTTACAGCGGGACACTTATTTTTGCTGCACCATAGCCTGTTTCTGTCCTCAAATTTAAATCCTTAGTACCAACTAATTGGTAACACATTGTTTGGAAAACCTTCCAACTTCATTTTTCAGGGATTCCTGAGAAAGCAAATTTCTTAAATAATTGTGTCACAAAGGCTATAAAAATAAAATATTTTGTTTTTATACAGCACTGTGATGTACTTAAAATAAGGCATTTTAAATTAATGTACATTTTTTTAAACAATAGAATGCAATAGTAAACTGTTACATTATTGTCTTAATAGTAATAACTACTGATTACCTGAGAAGTTATGAAAGACATGCGTGAATGGGCGTGCCTTCGCTGAAGGTTGGGTGTCAGGCTGGCAACTCAGCACCATAAAAAAATCTACTGCCGATCATTAGCGGACCGGAGTTCCACCGTGGCGAGGCCTAACCGAAAAGACAAACAACAACTTGAGAAGTTATGAAGGACAGGTCAAAAGTAAGATTTAAAAAATCATGAGCATTCTGCAAAATCAAGGACATTTAACATGTATGGTCCTGAGTCATTAACCTCTTATTGGACTGTTATCTGTATTTGCTCCCCATCATTTTTCTCTTGCAACTGGAGGACTAATCCATGTTGTATGCAGTGATTTTCTTAGACCAGTAAATCAGTGTAATGTATCTTCTCTGATTTATTTTTCACCCATTGTAACTCAGTATGCAACCCCTTCACTGTTTTGTTTCTGATTCCATTCATTTCAGTTTTACATTCCTCTTTATTGGTGCAGCAAAACTTTAAGCGTCCCACTGTAAGTAGATGGATAGTACAAGGCAACAGTACATGAACTTTGATGCTATGAGCTATCAATCACAGCAGCAAACAGCTCAAACTACTTTTGCCACTTCAACAGATATGAAGGGGAAGTGTTTAGGGGGAGGGGAGATGAGTTTAAAGAGTACAGCTCAAGCATAACAAAAGAATGAAAACTGGTCACTTTAAGAAGAAAAAGAAGTAACAGGCACTGAAAATACAGTTCTGTGGGATTACCCATGTTTGTCTTTTAAGTAGTCATTGAAAAGCAAAACATAGTAATTAAACTTGACTGACTAAAAGGAAGCAGGATATATGTGACAACATGTAAACTCAATGTTTTGGTGCTATGATGCAATATTTTAGAGCCAAACACTGCATTATGAGATACCCAGAGGTAGACTAAAAAATCAAGATGTTAAACCCTATGTGGGCAGACTCTCGAATTACATTTAAAAATACAAAAAAGTATATAGAATCCAAAAGTGGTGTTAAATGTAGGAAACATCAATCAATACATGATGAACTTTTCAGTCTGTGGGTGCAGTTTTCCTCCATGATCTGATCTGATATTTTTAATGACTGTTTCTAATTCATGAAAAAGGTAAAAAAGACATGTTTATATGCCAGACCTTTTATTATAAGGACATTGATGAGATGCTGGTGAACAACTTTCTTGACAGATTTGGTTAATGGACCCACTAATAAGATATGACTTCAGTTGACTTTAATTTATTACTGCTTTTATGGATGGGCAATATTATGGCTACTTCTTTCAGTCATATGTGCAACATTCTCTGCTGAATTTGTTTATAATCCAGATTACTATACCGGCTATTGCTTTTCTAGCTATGTAAAAAGTCATACTTTTTGCGAATCAGCTTTTCAGGCTACCCCATTTTGCTTTTACTTATTATTATGTAAATATTTTCAGGCTTCTTGACTGTGGGGTGAAAGTTAACAGAGACCATTTAAATTATTACCTTGAGTTCTGAATAATGAGAGTTTTCATGCAGTTAGCACAAGCAAGTTTACTGCCACATTTTAGAACCCCTAATCCATTCAACTGACTGCGTGATTCACTAGGAACATTTCTGGAATCCAAGACAATCCTATGGGAACTTACCTCTCCATCTAATAGCTTACTTATTTACATCCAGAAGGCTTTTAGATTGGATAAGTGGCTAACTTGCTGATTTTGGAAAGGCTGCAATTTCCATTTCCTGTTTCTTTTTTCATTTTACATTCATTTCTTGTCTATAGTGCTGAAGCTAGTCAGCTCTTGGCTATAATTTGAAAGTAGCTCAAGCAGACCATCTGTATTTTATTACTTCTTCAAGCCTCTGACTATTAATGTTTGGAGATGGTGTTGAAGCCTGGTCTTGTATTTGACATTCCCAAATGTATGGAAATCCTCTATAATCTTATTTCAGAAACTGTGGCTACAAGAGAACATGGATGAGTAATATCCCATTACACTATTTCATCATCTATATACTTTCTTGAATAAAACAGTTTTACAGCTGAAAGATTATGTGGAACCAGTCAAGCTGTTATCTGCTCAGCAAGATGAGATTTGCAAGGGTCAGGGTACCTTTGTATCATTCTTATCACTTTTAAGTCCTGTATTTAAGGCTGTAGATAAGGGTCAGGTCACTAAAGGACTATTCATTGACCTCAGACAGGCATTTTACAGTGTTGTACAAATCTGCCTTCTTTAACAAAGTCTGAGGCATCAGCTTCCCCTCGCCTGTCTTCTCTTATTATTTTATTTTATCAGAGTGGGCTGAAGTTGGGATATACATGCATTATGCATACATTATAACTCACCTCTCACCAGTGCTGAGGACTAGGTGTTGTGCTGTTATGTCATCATATTTCCATCTAAAGAATACCTCCTGGAGAAACCATTTGATTCATTCCTCAGACATGGTTATGGTAACTAAAGCACTAGCATTTTCCTATTTGGGCTAATGCAATCATCTACATCTTGGGCTTGTTAATAGGGACCTTGCTGTCTAGAGCAGTTGTTGAATTCTAATGTCAAGGTATTGAATGGGCATCTTGTACAGTCATATTCTACCAGTACTGTGGATTCTACACTCACTGCTGTTTGAGTGCAAACTATCTGCAGATTTTGTTTCCCTTTGTCATCAGCAGCAGCATAGATTATCAGTTGATGGGCTGATGGTTATTCATACAATTCAACATGAGATACTGGGTACGCATTTTTTGTCTGACTCAGAATATTAATCTCAGATAAACTACCTTCCTTGATTTTGCATGTACAAGACTGAGGAAGTCTCCAAATTTCATTTTTTAGAAGTTTTGATTCAAATCTATTGATGCCTCTGTATTAATAATGTTATATTTGTATAAAGTTATATTTTATATTATCCATATCTTATTGTCAGTGTGGTTCCCTATTAGGAGTAGGAAACCATATCTTCCAGGTGCTGCTATACTGAACAATAAACAGTAATCCTACATTATAGCAGCAAAGAAATCTATTGTTGTAATGTTTAAATTGAATTATCAGGGGATAACCCCTCTCTACCACCTCAAATGGGGGATTACACCCACATCAACCACCTGCTCTTTATAGTATCTCTAAGGTCATTGTTCCTTTTTATAGGGGGAATGTCCCCAGGCTCGAAATACATTTCCATAGAATTATGTTAGAAGTCTCACTTTTCTGGAGATCTCTATTGCAGTTCTCTGAACTATGCATCAACTATTTAATATTTCACATTCTTTATGCAGGTTTGTGCTTACTCAAATTTAACATTTTAGGTGTGTTTTCAGTCAGTTATTTTTGTCATGTTTGTAGGTTTATAGTTTCATATGTTTTTACTAGACAATCAGCTCAGTAGAGCATTAGAAATTGTAATAATGTAATGCAGTCTTTGGTAGCCATGGATATTAGCAAAGTAGAAGCAGATGTAAAATGGAAGCCTGTGGTGTACCAGTACTGATGAGCTTTATACAGAAAAGTGTGCTTCCAGCCCTGACTGCGTGCATGTTTGAGAGTCATTTGGTTATCCTGTAAATTACACAGGGAACAATATTTAAGTGGGTAAGTTTGCCAATGATCAAAACACACCAAGTCCTAGGAAGCAATAATAACTTGTCAAAAACACACAACTTTGAAAATAAAAAACGGAGAGCAAACAGAAATAAAAGAAAGTTTGCCAATAATGACAATGAGTGCGATAGTTCATAGGCCTTAGCTAGATTTATGTATGCAGTTTATACTAAATAGTTATCATATAGTGCTTCAGTTACTTTTTCAAAAAACATTATCAGGATTTAGTAGACAAGGCCTACCTTTCACAAACCCAGATCAGTTTGGATCATGGGATTGTACACTGCAAATATTTGTCTTTATAAGCTACATAATAATGCATTCCATTACATTGCATAAAATACTGGTGTGTCTATTTGGTCTGCAGTTCCCAGAGTCAGTAGTAGGGCCTCTGTTATGTGTTGGTACTACTATGACCATTCTCCATGTCCAGGCACATATCCAGTAGATAGGTTAAAACTGAGTATGTTTAAGATGGACTCATTGAGGCTATGCTTGTCAATAACAGGGAGACAACCTGCTATGTTGTCCAGATCCATGCAGCTAATATTTTTGGATCTGGAGATGACATTTAGGATCTGTCCAGAGATGATTTCATAGAGAAACAGAAAATGATTGTTAAAGGGAGAAGCATGGAGGGAAGAGCTGCGTGTGTGTTACCATTTATCGCTTCAGTGCATTGCTGAGTGTAATTTCTGAGATTATGAACATAGATAACGAAGGAATTATGGTTGTCTTTGGATGGAGCCAATAAATAAACTATAATAAAATTAAAATAAAAAATCAGCACATGAGGGGAAAAACAGAACCTACGTGCTTTATTAGTAACAATAATTAAAATGATTTAGAGCTTTCGCCCTCATATCAAAGTGCATCATCAGAGTCAAACCAGTAAAACTCTAACACTCAGTTAAATAGAAAATACATAACAATCCAATTATTCTATTAAAACAATTAAACACCATGCATCCAATAGCTGACGGCTGCCAATCAAAAAGAATGATCTTTAATGCAATAAAAAATACAAATATATGTATGTATTCAAATATTAAAAATACCAGATGCACTGAACTCCATTTAAAAATATATTTATCAAATGAACTCACTCACTATTACCTTCACGAGAAGCAAACAATTCATATGAGAGCATTTGCAATCGTAAGTTAAACATGTCCAATAAAATACACATGTAACTAGCAAATAATTTAATATTTGAATAAATAACCTAAATAAATTAAATATGCCAATAACACTAAATCTCTAATCCATTCAAAAGAGTACTCATATTTGTTTAACCCTTTGTTTCAAAATACCTGCAGTTGAAATACAGTCATTAATGCTAGGATCTTGCTTAGCATTAAGCCTCAATTGCAACTTCGCCTCCCTCACTTCTACCTCAATTTTGGGATCACCACCTCTTTCATTAATGTTCACTTTGTCAATTATAAAAAATATAAATCTTTTAAAATGAATGCATAATGTACCATGGACATACAGGGCACTACTCAATGTCTTGTTTTTTATATCTCTGATGTGCTCAGCTATCCTATCTCTTAGTCTACAAATAGTTTTCCCAACATAATATCCTGGACATGTAGTACAACTTGTTACATAAATTACCATCTTTGTCTTGCAATTACAGTGACCAGACCATTGTAAGGTTTTGTTGTATCCAGCTACAGAGACATATGGACCATCATTTATAAATTTGCAATAACTGCCCACTTCATATTTATAGATAATAGATCTGTAGGTCTCATATTTCATTCTGTTTTTTTTTCAAAATTTCTTTCAAATTTCTCACCTTACTGAAATTACTTTGGGCCTCATGCCCAATTTAGTTTTTATTTCAGAATCAAAAGTAAGATCCCAAAACATATTTAGCTTAAAAATAATAAGGGGTGCATCACAGTTATACTGAATGACTATCACATCATTACCAAAATAATCCTGGATGACCCAGTCTCTGTATTTTCTAACATTTTCAAGACAGTGATAAACCGTGTTTTCCATTTCCTAAAGGCTTCATTCCTTATTTTTAACAGAAAACATAATTGGTAATCCTTGTCTTTAAACATTCTTATTAAGATGGCCATCTCTTCTCCAAATTTGTCATCCTCACTTATTAATCTTGATAACCTAACCATTTGTCCTTTTAACATACTTTTCTTCTGCTGTGGTGGATGGCAACTACCATAATGAAGGAGCATGTTAGAATAAGTCTTTTTCCTAAACAGACTTGATGACAAACCTCCTGTCAAAACATCTTTTTTGTCAAAAAAATAACTAAAAAAGTTATTTCATTTGTGTGAGTTCTGTAAGTGAACCTAAGAAATGAGGTGGTGCCATTCAGATATTCCATAAACCCTTTGATCTTATCTCATTCTCCAGACCATAAAATTAAAATGTCTTCCAAAAATCTCAAAAAAAAAATCAAAATCTTGGACATGTAAGTGAAGGAAAATACATGTTGTTTTCCCCACTCTGCCAAACCAGATTTGCCAATATGGTGGCACATTTTGCCCCCATAGCAACGCCAGCAATCTGAGGGAAAAATTCACCTTCAGAGAAGACAAAATTATTTGCTAATTCTAATTCCATCAGGTCAACCAAAATATTTACTTTAACATCACTAATACCCTCATACCCCACCAGGTTGTGAAAAAAATAGTCCAAAACTATATCATGTGGTATTACTCAAAACCCAAATTTCTGATATTTATTGATGCCCCTTAATAGTTCTAAATAATGCCAAGAATCATGCAAAATATGCATTTTATTTTCCAAAGCCGGCTTTGAATACCTATCAATATAGGCTGCCAATGGCTCAGTCTTTGATTCCTTTGCTGCCACTATCCACCTAAAGGGTGGATCACTCTGATTCTTATGTATTTTTGGTATTCTGAACACATCAGGAATTATTGCTGCATCTACTGTTAGATATTCTAGTTCAGTCCCATCAATGGCACCTTGGCAAAAGGAATCAAACAACATCATATCTATTTTTGTGTATACTCTATTTATTTCATTTTTAGTACCTGGCTTTGCCAGATTTTATATTATCTCTGAGTTCTTTGCAAACCTTTCTGAGTTTACTTATAGAATGAGGGGTTATGTGCTTACTTTTTAGTGCCATAAGCATTTTTTTCTTTTACTGTAGAGTTTTCTTTTTATACTGGAGTTGTACCAAAATGAATTGTTCCTTGATGTAGGAGTTAAGGCGGGAGTAAAAGTTAATTGTATAAATATCTGATTTTTCTTTGGTGTCCCTGGGGGGTGCTTTTTCATTTCCTTGGGCTACCTGAGAGTTTTAAGAGGTCTGTCTTGGACTAATCCTAGAATACAATGGGTTTCATGCAAATCTGGGTTGGGTTCTTAAGAGAAAAATATGTTAGCGTGTTGGTTATATCAGATCATGGTGAATGAATCTTTAGATATGCAGCAAGCTATATTAGTAAGAACAAGGTCAAGGAGATTTGATTCCAAGGTAGAAGTGGACACTAGCAGGCTAAGGGAGTTGACATTTAAGACATTAAAAAACTCCACTAGATATTTGCTGCCTGTGGTATTTTAGAAAGGTGATGGATAGGTAGTTGAAATCTAATGATAATTGAGCTAGGTTAACTAATTAAGGACTCCTATTTGCTGAGATATGTGTCATAAGCAGTGAAAGACATCAATGTGGTCTCTGGTTGGCAGCGATATCATAAATGAACATGTTTATTGTCAAAGGGATATCCGGATGTTCAAGCTCTGTACCTAAATGGATTAGCTATGAGGTGAGTGCAACGCCCTTTCCATGATAGATGGTCTAAACAAATGATGGACACTTAACTAAGGTAAGATGGAAGCATTTTCATTACAAACCAATGAAATTATCTATACTTTTTATTATAACTATAACATTTATAGTTTGTTGTACAGTGCTTAGTTATAAGTGCCTTAATAAATAAAGCTGAAGATTAAAGACTACTGTCCCAAGAATCATAAACCTGTCTACAATGATATATAACCCCCTGAAGGGATAACATTCCCTATTGTCTCAAAATCTGATGGCCAGATTGTTAAAAATGACACTCTTCAATGTACAGTACTAGGTTCATATATCTTTGCCATTTTATATCCATACCATCACAGTCACACTCCCATTCATATTTATATTCCTGTATGATGCTAAAGCCATAAGTCATCTATTCTACTAATCACCTCTCAGTGAAGATTAATCAGGCATCATTTGTTGTGGATACCAGTTCTCCAATCTTGACTTCAGAATTAAGTGAGACAATATTATTAAAATGTAGGACTCCCAAGCAGCTGGCATAGGTCTTACCAAACTGGTGCATCACTGACTATAGTGTTACAAGCTTGGAGCCAGTACAATCATTGAAATACTTGTGTGTCCAGCTTACTGCATTGCTGATGTGATGAAGATAGATATAAGCACACCTAAAGCCAACAATTTCTATGTGAAAAAGAGGCTATGAGTGAATAATCTGCATCACTGTCACAAATTTATATGTGAGAGTATGGGCTTCAAATATCAGTGCTTTCACCAAACAATGTATGAAGGTTGACTGGTTTAAGAAGCAAATGGTAAATATGTACAGTTGCCTTTAGTAATAATCAATATTTGCCACACCCAAAAAGGGCTTACACTGTACAGCTATAGATCAGAGTTCTAAACACGGGCTTCTCAAGATCTCATTCACCTTACACTGAGCTGAATGCCTTCCCCTGCACTTTAAGTAGACACACACACACACACACACACACACACACACACACACACAAGCACACACAAATACACATCAACGCTCCCTCCTTAATCTTTATGAAAATTCTACAACACTTATTACTCACTGGCATATCAAAAGCACAATTGCTGTTTCCATTTATAATAAGCCAACAATCAAATATCTGTATGGTAACAATAGTTTGAGTACCTCTAAAAGTGAAATCTAAGCATTATAAGTATACTGTCCCATGTAAATATACTTAAGCATAAAATTACCATCCACATATACAGAAAAATTGAATAAAATCTCTTTACTGAAAATAAATAAAATGAAACAATGCACATGATAAAATCAATAATACAAACAGCTTTAGACTTGCACAGTGAAAATAAAAATAAATGTGCTTTAACATGCAGAAGGTATAAAAAAGAAACAGACTAAAATATTATCTGGACCTATCTCTACCAGTGGCTGAAGAGATGTACTGAATTTCCATCTATCTGTAACTTAGAAGTCCTAAAATTAGTTGTATAATTGCCGACGCAAAAAGAAATCAAATCTGTGTTTTGTACAGAAACGCAATCCATATGTATAGTCCACACTTAAGCCAATATCTCAGTAACAGTCCTTCTCACTGCATAAAACATTCCATGCCAGCCCTTTCTGTTGGGAGTCAAAAGGGGGTGATAATACTTTTTGTGTTTCCAACAACTGGGGAGGGACTAAAACAAGGTTCCCTATTAAAAGACTGAAGACACATTCTTTCGAATGTATCTTGGTCGAATTCAAAGCCTGAAATGGCAAAATATCGAAGCGGCTTTTAAGCAAATTATTTCCCTGGGAAAGAATTTGCTTGCCCGCTTCATTACTTCGCCATTTTTGGCACTGTAGTGTGGTCTCGGAGTTGGTATATTTAAGTAGGGGGGTGTAGGGGGCGAAGCCCCCCAGTTAATGTAATGTTTAAAGTGTTTTATTTATTTATTTATTTTTTTGGAACAGAGATTTTTTCCCTAGGAAAAAAAAATCGCTGTTCTGACAGTTCGAAATTGTAAGCTTTCGCTTACATAGGGTCGATTAATCACCATTCGCTTTTTTTAAGCATTCAGTGATCTAATATAGACCCTAAAACAATACTGTCTGCATAAGATAATGCTTCTAGGTACTTCAAATGTTTGTACATGTGAGGAGCCCAGCTCAACTTCATTGTTTTTGCTATATTTCCTCTAAAAGCAATGTTTTAATGTGAAGATGCATCTTTTTTTCATTTGTTATATTTTATACATTTTGCATATTTCAAAATTTACAAAAACCACAGCTGAATGTTGGGGGACTGAGCTTTGGTTCAACAGTCTAGTGAATAGAGTTAGAAAAAAGTTTTATGTCTCATAAATGTATAGATGCCAAGGCAAGACCTGAACAGCAATGTTCCAAAATTCCTGATGGTGTATATGTATATATGCATGCGAATAAAAAAAAAAAAATATATATATATGTGTGTGTGTGTGTGTGTGTGTGTGTGTGTGTATTTTTCAGTGAACAGATGAAACATTGATATCTATTTGGTGGGCATGCTTTAGTTAACATAAACCAATGGTTGACAGGTGTGAGAGCTGGACAATTTCCAGTTAGGGGAATTTGCCCTTTTGCTTTAGTAGGGTATATAGCATATGTAATTAATAGAGGGTGGGGGGTTCAGCCTCCACTTGGGTGATGCAGAAGGGCTTGCCCCCCAACAAAAACACTTGATTTTTATTTTGCATGTTCTCAGGTTAGTCCTCAAAGCATGAGCAATAACCTGTCGATGTTTTGTGTCAATGTTAAACGTTGACATTTCAGTATTTCAGGCATTGGTATTTCATCTATTAGATGTAGAACACTATGCACACACACACACACACACACACATACACATATATGTGTATATATATATATATATATATATATATATATATATATATATATATATATATATATAGATATAGATATAGATATATATATATTGATATAGATATAGATATAGACATATGCATATATATAATTTATGAGTATATCACAAAACAATATCTCATTATATCAGCCACTTTATATTGATGGAACGTTTGATTAAAAAGTTTAATTTTGTCTGGGAATTTGTTTTCATGATTGGAGTAAGCAACTTGGTAGTGCCTCGTTGCTGCTATTGCAATATGTCCCCAGTTCCAAGCCAATACCCTAAAAATTAATACAGTAGTTCTCTTCTATATGTTTTCTTATCCAGTCCAATGTGTTTGCAGCTAGTTTGCTGCTGTTTCAGGTTTATTGTAGGCACATGGTTTGGTTAATTTTATGTCTTCTGTCTTGATGCAGGTAACTATGATACATCTACCTGTGGAAAAGTGTGTATCTAGGAGTATGAAGCTGATATCTTCACTGCCATCCTGAGCCACATAATTATTTCTTGACAAGCACTTCTGTTTAGATTTCAGAGGCAGAATCAGTCTTGAATGTCTGACAGTTTGCTTCTTACTTTTTTCATGTTATTGTGTATAGTTTATACTCATCTGTGCCCAATGTGTCCAATCCCCAACTTGTCTAGTGGAAAATATAGATTATGGTTTACAGGTAACAGCTGAAAACTGTGGTGCAGGCTTGGGTATTTCACTTATTTTTATTCTCGAGGGATATATACATGCACACATATAATATATAATATAAATGTGTATATCTGTGTGTGTGTGTGGTGTGTGTGTGTGTGTGTGTGTGTGTGTGTGTGTGTGTGTGTGTGTGTGTGTGTGTGTGTGTGTGTGTGCACCCATGCATGCCCGCACACTATCTTAGCTGGAAGGAATTCTTCATCAAATTGAAATTCACAATGCTGATAGTGCCTGTTCTGTCTAGCTGCTCAGATTTTATTCAGCAACTTTACTTGCACGATTAGAGAGTATTATGATTGTAATGTAGTGGATAATAGGACTAATACAAATGTTTTGTGTAGAAAAGTACTTCACTAAATAGCTGATATATGATGGCTGCTGAGGAAAAAGCATTTCTAATAGTTATTACAACCAAATCAAAGGGTAGAAAAGTGGAAAACCATTTGTAAAAACTGTAACAGAAACAGTCAATCAACAGTTTTTACCATGCAATACCGTAATCTCTTGTAGGCAAGGTCCATGGGATATATGCAAATGACCCCTTATAGGACATACACTGTTTCAGCTACATAGTTTCTGATTGCCTATCACATTTTACTTGTCTTTATGGGTACATTCAGGCCAATAAAGCCAACCCCCACTAGCTGTAAACATGCATGTTTTGGTCTTTTAGTGACCTAATCATTTGCTATCACAAAATAGTCATCTGCTGTAGCCAGGGCATGAGAAAGATCTTACCTGGCATCAGAAACAGGCTGTGATGTCCCCACTCTGGGCCAGAAATCAATCAGCCTGAATCCTCACAACTGACACTGTAGAGGGGCATTCACTTGGAATATAAATGGATACACTCAGTATTTCTGGATGCAGACCTCTCTGTATCAAGCACAATTTCCCTTAGGAGCACACAAGGAACACAGTCAGCCTGGGTCTGGATTTCTCTATATCTGTCTCTCCCCAGGTCCCCAATAAGGCTGTCCACTAGCACAGCTGTGTTCAGCATGTTCTTTGTGAAACCAGTGCTTTGTGTCCCTGTAACTGACACACACACACACACACACAGACACACACACACACACACACACACACACACACACACACACACACACACACACATACACAACTGGGAAAGGCTGGCACAGATTACCAGCTTTACCAACTTTGCCCAGACAATAAGGTAGATTCACTGCCACCAGTCAGTTACTATAAAGCTCTTAAAAGGGTATCCAATTATGTCAAGTGAAGTTAATATTAATACAAAGGGAGGATGGGTGGCCTAATGGTTAAGGTGTTTGCCTTACAAACACAAGGTGCAGGGTGCAGGGTTTGAGTCTCACAAGGAATAATTGGCTAAGCTTAAAATGGCTCACAAGGGCAGTTAGCTTAGTACTAACCTATGAACAAATGGTAACATTGTCAAGCAGCCAGGTTTTCAGGAGTGACCACAGTTAATACCAAATAAATATATGCAAATACTCTCACAACATAAATATTTTTCTAGAAGGACCAGCCACAATGAAAAGTCTAAGTATATGTAATAATAAATAATAAATAATAAAAGAACATGAAAATACTAAATATCTATTTGCAGTAAACATCAGAGTTTCAGTCACAGGAAATGTTAAAAATAACATGGCTGGAAAGATGCACACAGTTACCAAAAAACAATGTTTAACTATTGTGACTAGAGGGTTATTGTCCCTAGTCACATACTAGTGCAAGGCAAGATGAAATGGGTGAGTGGTCCTTGTTGTCAGATCCAAGACAGAATAACAATTACTGTGAGCAATCTCTTACTATTATCTAAATATTATTTCTGGCTTACAGAATGACATCACACACACCTAATCATCTGACTTTGTTTCCCACACTATCCCCCATCACTAGAAGCTATCAGGATTTTAGCACCTATGTGTTACCATAGACATGGATAGAGCTTTGCTCAGATGTACTGCAGCTGCTAGAAGTCATAAAACAATTTCAACCCTCTACCCTTCCAGAGAAGCAGTTCGCTCCCTGCTAAAGGCAATAAAGAAGGCTTCCTAATACTTGGTTTCCAGACATTTGTCTCTGGCTGCAACCATAACTGTAACATACAATCTTTATGGCCTAATTTAATTTCAACTATTTCTCAAAGTTTGCTACAGCTGGAATGTAATTAACCTCTTCTCCTCCAGTATCCTCTATAAACATATTCATTTAATTCAGGTACAATAATGCATGCACATTTCTTTTCATTCCAGCAGGGCAAACTGTTGATACTTTTTAAAACAAGCAGCTTTACAAATGCATTTTTCACTATAATCATCTGTACAAATCATTTTGATATACAAATGACATATAATTCTTTACAAAATTCCATCTAGCTGTGCTGATATATGTTACACATCCACTGTCCTACTTTTCCTGGCATGGCTGGCAGTACCTCCTATCATCACAGAGGCATCCAGATGCAATTTTCCTATGTTGCCTCCTGATTTTTTTTTTAGCCATTACAACATTCTTGGGGGGGTTACTCTTTTGCAGGAAAAGATGAATGGGTAAATGGAGCTTAAAAGGATTTGCATGTATATTGTCAATTTAATAGATTTTGGTCCAAATCTATGAGACAAGTCTTTGATAAGGGAATGACAGTGGGATGATATAAAAGAAAAATATATCAGTCACCAGGACAAATGCACAGGTTGTTAGCTTCGACATCTTTAACCTACAAGCCTGGCTCCTATATAATCAACCAGATATTCTCTCAATCTCAGAAACCTGGCTTAAGCCCCACATAAAAGATTCTGAGCTGCTTCCACCCAACTACCGTATATTAAGAAATGACAGAACTCCTAGAAAAGGTGGTGGTGTTGCAATGTTATACTCTGCCTCCCTCCTTGTCACTCCCCACATCAAAACCCTCCCAAGTTTTGGGAAAGCAGAATTGATACCAGCCCTGTAACACCTAAACAAGCATAAACTCATATTTGTCCTCTCCCTCTATATCCCCCCTGGTGATAACATCTCAACCCTCGAAGACATTCTATACTGGGTCTCCTCCAATATCACTCATGAAACCATAATCCTGGGTGATGCTAACATAAACTGAGATACAATCCTAGCTCCCACAAACTCAATTAATATTAACTTATATAATTTCACCCAGTTAATCTCACCACCAGATCCACAAAAAACTTTACCAATGGAAGTATCTTAGACTGGATCTTAGTATCACATCCTCACAATTTCTCTAACAGTGGCATTCTTCCAAACCCACTAGCTGACCACTTCCCCACATTCACTCATTGTCTCCCCTCTTCTGTCCAACTTACCCACTCCTATATTACCACCTGCTGCCTAAAAAACCTTGACGCAGAAACTTTCACATATACACTAAAAACCACAAACTGGAACCCCCTAAAGACCCTTTCACTCGACAAGGCTCTTACCTACTTTAACACCACCTTTCTAAACCTATTAAACTCATTTGCTCCACTAAAAGCTAAGTGGATCAAGAGTAATCCAGTCCCATAGCTAACTAAAAACACTTTAGCTACCATGCAACTCCGTGACAGAACCTGGGCACATTATCAAAAAAATAAAACCATCACCAACCTCACCGAATATAAAAGCCTATGTAACAAAGTCAAAAAACTCATCACTACTGATCGCAGATTATACTTTACCACCCTCCAAACTAATCACAGTACCAATCCCAAACTTTTCTGGAAAGGAATCTCATCTCTCCTCAGCCCAGGCAAAACTGAAAACTCATGTCCTAACTTAATTGAATCTGATATGGACATAGCATTCCAATTTAACTCCTTTTTCATAGATACCATCAATAAACTAATGTCAGCCTTCACTAACAACTCAGCAACTCATCCCCAGCCTATCTCTCCCTCCCTAAACACCCCAACTCCACAACCCCCACCTTTTACTATCAATCCCATTTCTATTTGTACAATCAAAAAACTTCTCTTTAAAATAAAACCAGGCTCAAATGCCCCCGATGAAATCCCCTCCTACTTTTTAAAAGCAGCATCTGAAGCAATTGCCATCCCAATTAGCATAGTTATCAATAGTTCCATCTCGGAGAGTCAGGTCCCCCAACTCTGGAAGAAAGCTTTCATTATATCTCTCCATAAAGGCAGTAACAATAATGACATTCAAAACTTTTAGCCAATTGCTTTTCTGTTCCATATTTCTAAATTACTTGAAAAGTGTGTACACAAACAACTTCTACTCTATCTTATCAATAACCAACTTCTAACCCCCACACAACATGGCTTTCGACCAGGCCATAGCACCTCCACAGCCCTCCTCTCCTTCCTTGAAACAATCAATAAAGCCCGTGACTCCAGTCACTTCATATCCTCTCTTCTCCTAGACTTCTCCAAGGCATTCGATACTATTTCCCATACCCTACTCCTCACCAAACTCACTAAACTAAGCCTTTCCCCTTCCACCATCCAGTGGTTCTCAAGCTACCTCACAAATAGACAACAAGCAGTAAAATGGAATAAGGCCTCCTCACCCTTCCTCAATACACCTACAGGCATCCCCCAAGGTTCCATTCTTGGGCCCCTATTATTCAACATATTCATCAACGATTTCCATCAAGCCATCCCTAATTCCACCCTTATTCAATACGTGGATTACTCTACTATAATCTCTTCCTCCCCCTCCCTCACAAATCTCACACATCTCACTCAAGCTGCATTCTCTGCAACTGAGCAATGGATGCTTGAAAACCACCTGGTTCTAAATTCTTCCGAAACTAAACTCATGCTTTTCAAACTCACCAAAAACTCTCCTCTTGACAAACTGTCATTCATAATTACCAGCAAAAAACAACACTCCCCTTGAAATTGTCTCTGACTCAAAATTATTAGGAATACTCATTGATGACCAGTTAAAATTCGATAAACATAAAAAACTGCCATAGCCGTTTCATCTCTCTCTCTCTCTCTCTCTCTACTAGAATCACACTAGCTAATATATACCTTATCCCATCCCTATTATATGGGCAACTATCTTTACCAATCTGCAATCCTCCCTTAAAACAAAACTTGCAACTTGCTATAACAAAATATCCAAGTTTGCTGCCGGTCACAAATCCTCTTCCCACCACTGTAATTCCCTTCACCAACTTAGCTGACTAGAGCTACCCAATTTCCTCACTTACACCCAACTTATTGAAGCCCATAAACTCATCCATAAATCATATCTCTGCCCCTCCCTAGATAATACCTTCGAAATGTACATATCAAATTAACACTTAAGATCCAATTCTCAAAACCTAATTAAACTTCATAAACCCTCACGTCCAGCTGGGAACCACCTGCTATCCTTCTCCCTAGCATGCCTCTGGAACTCTCTTCCTTCCTCCATCCGCACTTTCCTCATTCAAAACCTCATTACACTCACATCTTGCCTCACAATGGATATGCTCCTGCTCCCATCCTATCTAAGTTTTGCATAAACAAAAAAATTAAAAGGGAGCCATATAGAAAATACAAACAATATATTAAGTACACTGAGAACAATATAGTTGCAGAAAAGTAATAAAGGAAATGTGTAAGCCATAACAGTAATTAATCTGGAATACAGTAACTATTACAACCGTAAAGTACAACAATATATCCATACAAATATAATTTCACTTCACCCATGACACCACTGTTTCTCTTGAGGAAATGCTATACTCCTGCTTTTTCACATGTCCAAACCATTAAAATGTCACTCTTATTTTCTGAGCTTGTACTTTTCTGTGTTAACCTTACTGTAGAAATTGTACTTTGTCCCTACTTCACCATTTCAGATAATGAATGTTTCTAAATCTATTGTCCCCCTACTACTTTATTTTAGGATATGAATGGTTTTAAAATGAATGTCCTCCTACTACTTTATTTTATAAATTGTACTGTATACTCATTCTTATTTTAGTAATTGTATAACTAAATTCAAGTAGAATCATTCCTATTTTAGAAATTGTATAATTAATTTCAATATTTCTCCTTATATTTCTGTACTTTCCAAGTTTTTTTGAATTTTTCCTATGTAAAATTTAACTGAAATTTAACTTGTCTTGGAGCTTTTCTCCTCAGGGCTTCATTGAAAATGGGTTCCTTGGCCCAATGGACTATCCTGGTAAAACAACTGCAAATAAATAAATAATAATAAATAATCAACCTATTGGCTTTTATTTGAAAGAGATTGAATTCGGAGTGCCACTATAAGATACCTCGTGAGAATAAATAGCCAGTTGGAGAGAGGACCCACAGGACGTCTAGGTAAAGGCTGGAAATAACTGAGGAAGAAGAGAGTGTAAATATATATCTGCAGCGCTTTGGGGTACGTGTAGAGTATGGGGAAATGTGGGAGACAGTATCTAGGAAACCAGAGTTATATTGAGCATACTTCTCAACCTCTTAGTGCAAGAAATCCAGGTAAAGCCTAAAATAATGGGGGACAAAGGCCCAAAAATAGGGACAGATTTTAAATATTGCTCTTATAAACATAGACATTTGCGAGAATAACAGGATTTATGTTATAATACATTTTCTGAAAGATATGAAATCTGAAATTCAAATGTATGTCGTTATTTAGTGACTTCATTCCTCAGTGTTTCACCAGAAAAACCCTAATTTTATGAAAAACAGACTAGAAATATATGCAAAAATCTAGCATTCTGCAAAAAATCTTGATCATTGAGAGGTATGCATGTGAGACAGTAAGCATATAAAAGAAAGGTTAATGGGTGGGGGTTAGAAGTATCCCACTCTCCATCAGAAATGTTGTCCTTTACCCTATTTCATTGCACAGGAAAGTTGTTGGGTATCTACTGGAGAAATTCAACTATGAGACCCGAAGTACCCAAGACTGATGACAGGGCCCTCAGTCCTTTTGGTACAGGAAACATACCTCTCAGCCTCTTAGAGCAAGAAATCTGGACAAAGTCACAAATAATAGGAGCAAAAAGCCCCTTTTAAAATATTGACCTTACAAAATTAGAAAGTTGATAGAATAAGAGTTTCTACATTAGTACAATTTTTCTGAAGGGTATGAAGTCTGAAACTCAAATGTCCACCATTATTTTCTGACTTTAGTCTTCAATGATTTGCTGGTGATTTGCTGCACAAATACAATTTTATGAGAAGCAGACCACAAATATGATGCAAAAATATGGGCATTCTGCAAAAATCTGGATAGTTGAGAGGTATGATAGGGAATACTGAAGGCATGTTGCCCTGCCAGGAGGTGACTAAGCTGTATAATCTAGCTTTGTTTGTATGCTTGTTGTTTGTTTGATTGTTATTTCCCTGAAATGCTAATTCCACCTAAAACGTGGCTTTTCAGTGCTTCTGTGGATCCCTACTGATATCTGCATTGCTTACTGTACTTATTTCCTTGTTTCACTTGAAAGAAAGTTACTGTTTGTCATTTTTGCATTTAAGTTACCTGTAACATATTGCATTTAAGTTACCTGGCACTTGCTCACTAAGTCAGCACTAAAAAATTAAAAGCACTACACCCTCACAAACTCCCCTTGAGTACCTTGTTCCCCATTGGCCCTTTTTTTAAATTATAAAGGAATTCCCAATACTATTCTAGCATGTCCAAAGGTCAGTTGTCAATCTCCTCTCTGGTCCAGCTGGTGAATCTGAGAATCTTGAGGCAATGTTACAACTGCCTCATGTACACAGACAACCCTCTCCTCCTCCCAACAAATTCCAACACATGTGAGAGATGCAACCATATAGCCAAACTGGAGGCTAAGCTCTCTCAACTCAGTACTGGCGTAACCAGTCAGGAGGAGAAGGAAACCACACTCACTACAATTCCAGTCTCACATAGACCTACCACAACAGCAAACCAAACACATAAACACACAAAAACATACTTGAAGGCTCTAAATAAAAATCTCCCTAAGCAGCAGAGACCTCCAAAGCAGACACCCAAACAACCGCTACCCCAAAACAAAACATGTGCAACACATAGCTCACAAAGCCAGTGTGCTGAACAGTCACAGCCCTTAAGGCTAAACAACACACCTGATACACTTGTAATAGGTGACTCTATCATCAGGCACACTGACGTCCCGCTCACCAGGCTGAACAAGGAGAAGGTCACGGTGAGCTGCCTGTCGGGCGCTAGGATCCACCACATAAAACAAGCACTCAGGTCACTCCAAGGCAAGTATAAATATGACTCAGTCATTGTCCATGCTGGTGTGAATGACCTGAGACGTACCTCCCTGGACTACATGAAAAGAGACATAGAGGAGCTCTCTGAGCATGTAGCCCAGGCCGGTATGACCCTGACCTTGAGTAGCATCTTACCCTCACTAAGAATGATGCCACAATATGAAGACAAGATGATCAATTTCAACAATTGGCTTAAGTATTGGTGTCGTTCAAAGGGGATCCAATGCCTGTCAGCCTGGGATGACATGCTCGACAAGCCACGATGCTTCGCTAGGGATGGATTGCACCTGTCACCCCTGGGCTTTCGGATATTGGCAAAGGCTCTTGCTACCCCCATAGTGCCTTTTTTAGGCAAGGCTCAAAAGACAAACCCACCTCCATAGGTATCACAAGGGATAAGAAACTAAGAGTAATGCTACTCAACGCCAGAAGTCTAAACCTCAAGATGCACGCACTCGAAGCTCTCCTTAGCATGGAGAACATCGATATCTGTGCAGTAACAGAAACCTGGTTCAAGGCTCCCGAGAGCACCCCAGCACTACCAGGATATACCTCATACCATGCTTTTCGGCCCCAAAACTTGGACTGAACCACAAAAGGAGGGGGGGTATCAATATTCGTCAAAGATACCCACACCTCCAGGTTGGTGGCACAGCACAAAGCATCAGAGACTATCCATGTGCAACTAACAGTGAGTAAAACTGCCTTCCAGTTTATATCCTGCTACAGACCACCCTCCCAAACCCAGGAACCCCACTCGGCCTTCCTGAGAACACTGGAAAATATGAAGGTCTCTCCAAACACCATTATATTGGGCGACTTCAACTACCCAAACATAGTCTGGGAGCATTACTCTAGCTCCAATACCCTAGCCCAAAGGTTCCTAGAATTTATAAACTCAAATGCTATGGAACAACTTGTCACCACTCCCACAAGAGGGGAAAACATACTGGACGTGATCATCACCAACATGGGGACTCTATGCTCCAGACCAGAAGTGTATCCCTCACTGGTAAGATCAGGCCATAAACTAATCTCACTGGATATTCACATCCAGACCCCACCCCCTGCCCAGAAAACCACAGTGAAAAACTTCTCTAAAGCAAATTTCACACTCCTCAAAACCAAGGTGGAATCCTTCAAAGCCCCTGGGCCTGTGGAAAATACGGCCCAGACCGCAGAATCCTTTATAAACGCATTCTATGAACACCTTCAGGAATGCATGGATCATGCAATCCCAAATAAAACCAAGACCCAATCCTCCAAAGGCAGACGTCCTGTCCGGTGGACCCCAGCCATAAACAAACTATACAATAGAAGGAGGAAGCTACTACATGATAGAGCAAAATCCCAAAAGGGAAGGCATCTCTGATCAGTATTAACAAAAAACTACGGGCACTCATAAAATCATCTAAGGCCAGCTTCGAGAGAAAAATTGCACAGGACACTAAGGATAATCACAAGGCTTTCTTTAGTTATGTTAGGAACCTGGGTGGGAATTTCCAGATATGCTCAGAATTAGTCCAAAATGACAAAAAATACACCAAACCCACAGACATTGCCAACATCCTAGCTGACAGGATCAGTGCAAACTTCTCCCCCCCTCCCCACTAAAAGGGCAAATATCTATCCAGCAGAGTGCTGCCCCCCCTGACATCTCAGATGCTCAGGTAAGAGCCGCCCTCTCCAAAGCAAAAAACACAGCATCAGTGGGACCAGACGGTGTCCCGGGCTGCGTCCTACATGAACTCCAAGAAGAGCTAAACCCAAACATAAAACTACTGTTCAATCTCAGCCTTACTACAGGATATGTACCCAAAGAGTGGCATACAGCAACAGTGGTCCCTCTCCACAAAAGTGGTGCCTCAACGGATCCTGGAAACTATCGCCCCATAAGCCTGACTAGCTTGGTCTGCAAAGCTATGGAAAGGATCATCATGGACCTCATAAATAAAGATATTGGGGACCTACAGACACTGGATCCTACCCAGTTCAGCTTTGTTAAGGGCAGATCCTGCCTCTTAAACCTGGTCGATTTCTTTGAAACAGTCACCCAGGCCATTGACAAGGGGAAGGTGGTCCACACAGCCTACCTGGACCTCGCAAAAGCCTTTGTTACAATACCCCACTTGGGCATTATAGATAAGCTCACCAGCTTAAATATAAACCCCTATGTCACTAGATGGGTTGCAAACTGGCTCAAGGACAGAACCCACATGGTTAGAATTGCTGGAGCCATGTCAGACTCCAAACCAGTTACAAGAGGCATCCCACAAGGCTCAGTCCTGGGACCTCTCTTGTCCGGTATATATTTCTCAGAGGTACAGGCCAACACGGAAGGACTGTGGCTGACCAAGTTCGCAGATGACTGCAAACTGGGCGCCATAATCGACTCTCCAGCCGACACAAGCATCCTCCAAAAGGGCCTCATAGAAACAGACAACTGGTGCCAGAGCCATGGCCTCAAGCTAAACGCTAAAAAGTGTATAGTCATCCCCTTTGGCAAAAACAAAGTGCCCACAAATTACCACATAGGTGGTAATCCATTAAGTACAGAAGAAGTAATTAGGGACCTGGGGAACCAAGTTGATAGCAATCTCTCATTTGAAAACCACGTGGCCAAAGTGGTTAGAAAAACATTTTATATAGCCCACCTAATCATGAAGGGATTCACATCTAGATCAGGGGAGGTCATCGTGCCTCTTTACACATCCCTCATCAGGCCCATAATTGAGTAAAATGCCCCTTTTGGGATGTACCTTACCAGACACCTGCAGCAACTGGAAAGACCCCAAAAGTACCTCACCAAGAGGATCAAAGGGCTCAAACAGATGCCATATGCTGCCCGGTTAAAGAAACTCCAGCTCTACTCAGTGGCATACCGCCTGCTCAGAGGCGATCTGTGCCTGATGTATAAAGCCATGCCCAACCCGGAATTAATGGACATGCTTCAGCTCAGAAAATCCAAATCCCATCGAGGCTTGAACCTCAGCACTGAAATAAATAGGACATGCTGGAGGGACAGATTCATAACCCAGAGACTCCTTTCACTCTGGAATAAAATCCCAGTCCAGGTTAGGCAGAGTCCCTCATTGAACGAACCAAGTAACCAGTCCACCAATACAATAATTCACGAAGGCACGAAGTTCTCCCAAAAGGTTTATTGGACAACAAAACACAGCAACCAGCAGAACACAGCAACCAACACTGACCTAGGTTTCGTCGTAAGACTTCCTCAGAGTGTTGGTAATCACTTAATTTATACTAAACATGTGTAAATTGATTAATTAATTACTCCATATTATTGCTCCATTTAACTCAGCATAATGATTTCATTCATACATCCAACCTAAAAATACAATACTATGTGTCCATTTAAACTCCCACTTTTATACTAATAAAATATATAAAAAATATACATATATATTTATTGTTCACAACACGTATATTGTGTGAATAATATATAAGTATAATGTTAGAAAACACCTAATACATTATATTAAAAATCCTTGAACATACTCCATGCTTTCTCAACCATTATTCTGAACTCTGATGGATGCTACCTGTAATGTTATTGATATGAAAAATGATATTTGATTCATTCCATTAACCAGTAATGTAATTCAATATCAAACTTAGTTTGTTGTACCGGACAACCATTAAATGTAATTATTTATTTCCCTAGTATATTTTTGAGTCTAAGATATGGTTTAATAGTTATAAATTCATTTAACCCTGGATTAAAATGTGCATTTAATATCATCTGCCATTTGATTTCACAAACATCTAAATGGTGTTCTGTTAACCTACCCTGTGGATCCTGAACTAACTGTTCCAGTACACAAAATGAAAATTTGTGGTCATTATATTCTATTATGTGACGAGCTAGGGCATTAGTGGGTTTTTGATGTTGAATATCCAAGACATGTTCTTTAATTCTCTCCCTGAATTTCCTACATGTCTTTCCCACATAAAATGCCGTGCATTTGTCACATTTAGCTAAATAGATCACATTAATAGAATGACAGTTGAACTTGCCATTAATTCTAATATTTGTACTATTAACTGTGAGTTTACATCCTGTTTTCATAACGTAGGGACATGTACTACATCTACCACACTTGTTTGTTCCTCTGTTGCCATTAACGAAGGCTTCCGGGTATGTTTTACCTCTTTCAAATATTTGTTTCAATGCTCTGTCCCTACGATAAATGAACTTAGGTTTATATGAAGTATAACCTTGAAACTCTTTTAATTTACTAAATGTTTTCCAATGTTTTTCAACAATATCCTTAATAGTATTCGTGTCTGCATTAAAGGTGATGACAAATAAAATATGTTCATCCCCTAAGTCATGATGGCAATTGTTGACATTATTCCTCAGTGTTTTCACCAGAAAAACCACCAAGAAAAACAGACTAGAAATATATGCAAAATCTAGCATTCTGCAAAAATCTTGATCATTGAGGAGAAATTTATGCATGTGAGACAGTAAGCATATAAAAAGAAAGGTTAATGGGTGGGGTTAGAAGTATCCTCTCCATCAGAAATAACAAGTTGTCCTTTACCTATTTCATTGCACAGGAAAGTTGTTGGGTATCTACTGGAGGAAATTCAACTATGAGACCGAAGTACCCAAGACTGATGACAGGGCCCTCAGTCCTTTTGGCAGGAAACATACTCTCTCAGCCTCTTAAGTTAGAGGCAAGAAATCTGGACAAAGTCTCACAAAAATAATAGGAGCAAAAAGCCCCTTTTAAAATATTGACCTTACAAAATTAGAAAGTTGATAGAATAAGAGTTTCTACATTAGTACAATTTTTCTGAAGGGTATGAAGTCTGAAACTCAAATGTCCTACCATTATTTTCTGACTTTAGTCTTCAATGATTTGCTGGTGATTTGCTGCACAAATACAATTTTATGAGAAGCAGACCACAAATATGATGCAAAAATATGGGCATTCTGCAAAAATCTGGATAGTTGAGAGGTATGATAGGGAATACTGAAGGCATGTTGCCCTGCCAGGAGGTGACTAAGCTGTATAATCTAGCTTTGTTTGTATGCTTGTTGTTTGTTTGATTGTTATTTCCCTGAAATGCTAATTCCACCTACAAACGCGTGGCTTTTCAGTGCTTCTGTGGATCCCTACTGATATCTACAAGGCGTGTGTGCATTGCTTACTGTACTTATTTCCTTGTTTCACTTTGAAAGAAAGTTACTGTTTGTCATTTTGCATTTGGGTTACCTGTAACATATTGCATTTAAGTTACCTGGCACTTGCTCACTAAGTCAGCACTAAAAATTAAAGCACTACACCCTCACAAACTCCCTTGAGTACCTTGTTCCCCATTGGCCCTTTTTAAATTATAAAGGAATTCCCAATACTATTCTAGCATGTCCAAAGGTCAGTTGTCAATCTCCTCTCTGGTCCAGCTGGTGAATCTGAGAATCTTGAGGCAATGTTACAACTGCCTCATGTACACAGACAACCCTCTCCTCCTCCCAACAAATTCCAACACATGTGCGAGATGCAACCAGGCCAAACTGGAGGCTAAGCTCTCTCAACTCAGTACTGGTAACCAGTCAGGAGGAGAAGGAAACCACACTCACTACAATTCCAGTCTCACATAGACCTACCACAACAGCAAACCAAACACATAAACACACAAAACATACTTGAAGGCTCTAAATAAAATCTCCCTAAGCAGCAGAGACCTCCAAAGCAGGGTACACACCCAAACAACCGCTACCCCAAAACAAAACATGTGCAACACATAGCTCACAAAGCCAGTGTGGAACAGTCACAGCCCTTAGGCTAAACAACACACCTGATACACTTGTAATAGGTGACTCTATCATCAGGCACACTGACGTCCCGCTCACCAGGCTGAACAAGGAGAAGGTCACGGTGAGCTGCCTGTCGGCTAGGATCCACCACATAAAACAAGCACTCAGGTCACTCCAAGGCAAGTAAATATGACTCAGTCATTGTCCATGCTGGTGTGAATGACCTGAGACGTACCTCCCTGGACTACATGAAAAGAGACAAGAGGGCTCTCTGAGGCATGTAGCCCAGGCCGTATGACCCTGACCTTGAGTATCTACCCTCACTAAGAATGATGCCACAATATGAAGACAAGATGATCAATTTCAACAATTGGCTTAAGTATTGGTGTCGTTCAAAGGGGATCCAATGCCAGACAGCCTGGGATGACATGCTCGACAAGCCACGATGCTTAGCTAGGGATGGATTGCACCTGTCACCCTGGGCTTCGGATATTGGCAAAGGCTCTTGCTACCCCATAGTGCCTTTTTAGGCAAGGCTCAAGACAAACCCACCTCCATAGGTATCACAAGGGATAAGAAACTAAGAGTAATGCTACTCCAGCCAACTGTGAAGTCTAAACCTCAAGATGCACGCGACCAAGCTCTCCTTAGCATGGAGAACATACGATATCTGTGCAGTAACAGAAACCTGGTTCAAGGCTCCCGAGAGCACCCCAGCACTACCAGGATATACCTCATACCATGCTTTTCGGCCCCAAAACTGGACTGAACCACAAAAGGAGGGGGGGTATCAATATTCAAAGATACCCACACCTCCAGGTTGGTAGCACGGCACAAAGCATCAGAGACTATCCATGTGCAACTAACAGTGAGTAAAACTGCCTTCCAGTTTATATCCTGCTACAGACCACCCTCCCAAACCCAGAACCCCACTCGGCCTTCCTGAGAACACTGGAAAATATGAAGGTCTCTCCAAACACCATTATATTGGGCAACTTCAACTACCCAAACATAGACTGGGAGCATTGCTCTAGTTTAATACCCTAGCCCAAAGGTTCCTAGAATTTATAAACTCAAATGCTATGGAACAACTTGTTACCACTCCCACAAGAGGGGAAAACATACTGGACCTGATCATCACCAACATGGGGACTCTATGCTCCAGACCAGAAGTGTATCCCTCACTGGTAAGATCAGACCATAAACTAATCTCACTGGATATTCACATCCAGACCCCACCCCTGCCCAGAAAACCACAGTGAAAAACTTCTCTAAAGCAAATGGGCCCTCACACTCCTCAAAACCAAGGTGGAATCCTTCAAAGCCCCTGGGCCTGTGGAAAATCGGCCCAGACCGTAGAATCCTTTATAAACGCATTCTATGAACACCTTCAGGAATGCATGGATCATGCAATCCCAAATAAAACCAAGACCCAATCCTCCAAAGGCAGACGCCCTGTCGGTGGACCCCAGCCATAAACAAACTATACAATAGAAGGAGGAAGCTACTACATGAGGAGCAAAATCCCAAAAGGGAAGGCATCTCTGATCAGTATTAACAAAAACTACGCACTCATAAAATCGTCTAAGGCCAGCTTGAGAGAAAAATTGCACAGGACACTAAGGATAATCACAAGGCTTTCTTTTGTTATGTTAGGAATCTGGGTGGAATTTCCAGATGTGCTCAGGATTAGTCCAAGATGACAAAAAAATAGACCGAACCCACAGACATTGCCAACATCCTAGCTGACAGGATCAGTGCAAACTTCTCCCCCCTCCCACTAAAGGGCAAATATCTATCCAGCAGGTGCTGCCCCCTGACATCTCAGATGCTCAGGTAAGAGCCGCCCTCTCCAAAGCAAAAACACAGCATCAGTGGGACCAGGCGGTGTCCCGGGCCCCTACATGAACTCCAAGAAGAGCTAAACCCAAACATAAAACTACTGTTCAATCTCAGCCTTACTACAGGATGTGTACCCAAAGAGTGGCGTACAGCAATAGTGGTCCCTCTCCCCAAAGTGGTGCCTCAACGGATCCTGGAAACTATCGCCCCAAAAGCCTGACTAGCTTGGTCTGCAAAGCTATGGAAAGGATCATCATGGACCTCATAAATAAAGATATTGGGGACCTACAGACACTGGATCCTACCCAGTTCAACTTTGTTAAGGGCAGATCCTGCCTCTTAAACCTGGTCGATTTCTTTGAAACAGTCACCAAGGCCATTGACAAGGGGAAGGTGGTCCACACAGCCTACCTGGACCTCACAAAAGCCTTTTGTTACAATACCCCACTTGGGCATTATAGATAAGCTCACCAGCAAATATAAACCCCTATGTCACTAGATGGGTTGCAAACTGGCTCAAGGACAGAACCCACATGGTTAGAATTGCTGGAGCCATGTCAGACTCCAAACCAGTTACAAGAGGCATCCCACAAGGCTCAGTCCTGGGACCTCTCTTGTCGGTATATATTTCTCAGAGGTACAGGCCAACACGGAGGACTGTGGCTGACCAAGATTCGCAGATGACTGCAAACTGGGCGCCATGTCGACTCTCCAGCCGACACAAGCATCCTCCAAAAGGGCCTCATAGAAACAGACAACTGGTGCCAGAGCCATGGCCTCAAGCTAGCCAAAAACTGTATAGTCATCCCCTTTGGCAAAAACAAGGTGCCCAGAATTACCACATAGGTGGTAATCCATTAAGTACAGAAGAAGTAATTAGGGACCTGGGAACCAAGTTGATAGCAATCTCTCATTTGACAACCACGTGGCCAAAGTGGTTAGAAAAACATTTTATATAGCCCACCTAATCATGAAGGGATTCACATCTAGATCAGGGGAGGTCATCGTGCCTCTTTACACATCCCTCATCAGGCCCATAATTGAGTAAAATGCCCCTTTTGGGATGTACCTTACCAGACACCTGCAGCAACTGGAAAGACCCCAAAAGTACCTCACCAAGAGGATCAAAGGGCTCAAACTGATGCCATATGCTGCCGGTTAAAGAAATACCAGCTCTACTCAGTGGCATACCGCTTGCTCAGAGGCGATCTGTGCCTGATGTATAAAGCCATGCCCAACCTGGAATTAATGGACATGCTTCAGCTCAGAAAATCCAAATCCCATCGAGGCTTGAACCTCAGCACTGAAATAAATAGGACATGCTGGAGGGACAGATTCATAACCCAGAGACTCCTTTCACTCTGGAATAAAATCCCAGTCCAGGTTAGGCAGAGTCCCTCATTGACTCTCTTCAAGAGGAATCTTGATGAGTGGATGGGAGATCGTAGGTTTACCCCGGGTATCACTTCTGTGTCACTGTTAGACAGTGGCACAGTATACTAACCTCGAAAAAGGGCATAGCAAAATTAATTTAAAATGGGTGGCGAAAGCCAAATACACTCTGGCTAGGCTTATAAATGCCCTAAGGAAGATAGCCTAGTATGAACCTATGAACCTATGAAACTATAAAAATCATATCTTACAACTGAGCTAACTGAGTCTGATATCTTAATGGAATTGGATGCTATACACAAAAGACTGCTTGCACACAAACTTTTGGAATCCGTATATTACTTAAGATGGCAGAAAACTTTTATCATTACCTTCATCATCACATCATCATCACCATCATCATCATTATGTTATAGAATACTATTATAGTACTGAAACTGGAGAATTTGTAGTAACATTTTATTACTAATTGTTCCACAGTCACATTTGCATGGAGATTTGGGTTTGAATTGATAGGGTGCACACATCCAGGTTGCATCTTTTAAATCTATTTCTCAGACATACCATTCAACCAGAAACATTTTGTGGACAAGGTTGACATTTTTTGCACTTCTGTATTTCATGAAAGCATACCATGAAATATTGTACAGTAAGATATATACCCCTTCATTTAGCTATGCCATTTAATGTTCACTATCAACCAGCCAACATACCCCTAGCTATTATGATCTCTGCTGAAAATGTAGCTGCTCTTTTTTTTCTAAGTACCTACTTTATATTTTAAGTACCTACTCTCACTAACTTCTGCTGTACTCTCGCCATTTTGCTCATGCTGTTATTCTGATAAGAATAACCTATTGGTTTGTGATACGGCATGCCAGAGTATCACAACAGCACAGCAGTGCATAACACATTCAGTGTCAGAACATCTCACTGTCATTACCTGGAGATTGACTACCTTTGTCAAAGTATTTACAGTTATTGTTTTTAATTTAAGCTACTTATCATATTTCAAATTCTATATTTGATATTTAATATTTTATAGTTTTCTGTCAGGTGCTTAGCAGTATTTACTAGCCTGGGAGGGTTCTGCCTGAAAAGGTGGTTTGAGGAAGAACACAGAGCACAGGACAGAGTTTGCTAAGGCCTTGACAATGGGTGTAACTTAGTTCCGAAAATTAGTCAACTTTTAGTTAGGGGACAGAGCAGGGTAGTAGTTCCATTGTTTGACTGTATATGAGCAGGCATGATAATAACCCTATAACAGCTATAGCATTCCTACCAAGCTGTGTAGGCTATGTGTGATTTCCTGCTGCTGCATGACACCTTCCGACCTTTCAAGGCATTAGAAGCTATTGAGGTAAGGATATATATATATATATATATATATATATATATATATATATATATATATATATATATGTGTGTGTGTGTGTGTGTGTGTGTGTGCATGTGTGTAATATCTTCCACTTTTCCTGAAGACAGTTGGAAGGATGTTCTTATTTTAATGGAACTAGGTTAAAATGCATTTCATCCTGACCAAGACTTTCAAGATTTCATAGCATTGTTTGTGTGGATGCCAAAGATATTATATGGTAGATACTTCACTATCTGTTACACCTAGAAGAAACAGTGGGTGGTGATGGGGGGGGGGGGTAAATGAAAGACATAGGATAGTGCAGGAAGTTGTGGAGGAGATGGGTAATGTAATATATGAGTTGGAGGAATAGGCCTTAATTATGAATCTTTAGCTTCTGATGCCACTACAGACTACACTCTGAGAATTTCAACCCCTACCAAATATTTTAGTTGAGTTTTCATGGATTTTAACTGTTAGAATATGGAAGTCTTGTTGTTAGGTCAGGCTCTAGTTTTTATACATTGTTCTCTGAGGCATAGCACCTTCAGCCATGTGTGCAGAGTTTTGTGTCAACACCAGTCTACACCACAAACTCCTCCATTATTTTTGACTCTGTGCTCCTACCTTGCTAAGTAGGTCTTGAAATGAGAACAAAGACTCCCTGCATCCCATCCACCAACATTTTGGATGTTGCTTGTCCAATGACTTCTCAAACAAGCTTGAAGATCTGACCAAATATTTTTTTTTGATTGTATCATGGGATACATATAAGTGCTTTCTACATGAAAGCCTAATTTCTTGGTTATCAAATATAATACCAGAAGCTAAATAATATAAAAGCTGTTCTAAAGTTTATTTCTTCAGTCTGACACTGGAACATGCATCCTTGCTACATGCACTTTAAAAGAAACCTTAAATAACATTTCCAAATAATCAGACATTATAGTTGAGCTGGCTATTTGACTCGGTGATATATAGGGATAAAAACTTGATTACAATGCTGATGAACTTTCAGTTAGTTGGCTGGGACCCGATAAAGCAGCATGGAAGTGAGTAACTGAAAGCTGTTCACTCATTCAGTGAGTAGGGAGGTAGTCTAATCTGTTGCAATGCTGATTGCTCCTGTGAAGAGGGAATACTACATGTATCAATGGACAGAGACAATGTTCTCTGCTCTGCTGAACTGCAATAAATAGTATAGTCTTCCATGGTGATATACAGGCTGCTGAAGAGAAGGCAGGCCCTCATACAAGTGGCTAATCCTCTCTATAATCTCTGAATAAGCAAATGGATTACTATTAGAATCCCATATGAAGGAGAACTAATTAATCAAGTTTCTAGGCTGAAACCACTAAAAATCCCAGACACAGATGACCCTCTTGCTAAACTATATAACAAGATGTTATGGTGGGCCATCAGAAAGTTTCAAACTGCGCATCACTTATCCCTGAAAAAAAGCCTTTTATTTTCCTTCACCCAAGTTCAGAAAAGAGCCAATGTATCATGGGATCAGCAAGCTTAGTCATTTCCTTAGAAACAATTAAAAGTTTCATATGGATATCTGGGTCAACAGAATTAAGCCATTTAGGCCAACACCAATATACCAGTTCACATAGATCATGAGGGGGCTTGTCCTGACTGACACATCTGAATAAATGTTCAGCATAATTGTATATATGGTAAATATTGTTTTGCTGAACATCTTTTAAAAATATATATTTTTGTTCTTTGTTGTTATATTTCACTTTCTTAATACCAGATTCAGTCTATATATAGATATAGATATAAATATAGATATAGATATAGATATAGATATAGGTGTAGATGATATACCTCTTACATACTTATATGCCTCAAAATTTTCATTGGTATAAATCCTGAGCAGGTGTGAAAATGGTATGGTGCCTTGATCAGTGTTCTACCCCAGATAACATGTTTCAATAATTAAATAAATACAAAATTCCACCTCATGAGTGAAATGAGGCAGAGAGGGGCCACTTCTTTAACCCTTTTATGTGTTATGTGTGATCCAGTGGTGTTCTTTTTGAAGATTTATCAATTTATTTATTTTATTTATTTATTTTACATTTGTTTACCAGGATAATCCGACTGGATACATGTCCATTTCCAGCGGAGGCCTGGAGAGAAAAGCTCCAGATCGACAATGTTACATAGGTTTCATAAGACTTTAGATAACACTAGAAAATGTAGGACAGCATATTTTGTTTAGTAATGTTCCCCCATAGGGACTCACAAGTTCTCATGGTCTGACACATTTTTAAGCAAAAAGACATCAAGAAATGGAAACATAACTTGATTAGGAAACAAAGCTTGGTTAAGTAATTGCATGTTACTGTATTTACAGCTTATGCTTTCAGTTTATAACATTAATCCGGGTTAGTGCATGGGCAATGCCAGTTTGCTTTGAGATGCTGTTTGAGTTTTTTTTTTTTTTTTTTAAGAGACTTATGGAGGACTGAATGGTTATATGGTTTGGCAATGAATTCCAGGTTCTGCCAACAAAGTTGGCAAACAGGGATTTACCAGCAGAGTTATTAACTTTGTGGGTTTGGACCAGTAGTTTGCTAGCTGATCGTAAGGATCTCACGTTGCTATATGGCTTAATAATATCTGTGAGTGAGAGGGTATCCTCAGGGTGGTATAGAATTTTGTGCGCTATTAGGAATTGATTGAATTAAATTAGGCTGGGCAGTTCTAGCCACTCTAGTTGTTTCGGGTTGTGGCAATGATGGGTTCTGTAGGTGGAGCCAGTGGCGAATCTGGCAATATGGTTGTAGCTATGGCAGAGCTTAGTCAGTACCGATTTGTTGAGGTTTGAGAGTACAGGTGAGGCATACATAAGTGTAGAGAGTAGGTGTGATTGGGCAATTGCAGTTCTAGCCAGTGGAGTTAAAAAAGTCTTGTTTCTATACAGTGTTCCAAGTTTTTTATTGATGGTCTGTATGGTTTTGTTGACCTGTAGGTCAAATTTGAGATTATTATCTATGATAACCCCTAGAAGCTTGGTGTGTGCATCTGAGGAGATAGTGGTACCATTCTTAGATGTTACAGAGAATGAGAGGGTGGCAGATCTACTAGTTGGGGTGAAAAGTAGAAGTTTGATTTTATTGGGGTTCAGCAATGGGTGTTGGTTGGTGAGCCAGTTTTCAATATTATTAAACATATCCTGAGTTAAGGTTTGCAGTTCGGATGGGGAGGTGGCTGGGCAGATCAGAGTGGAATCATCTGCGTAGTGAATGCAGGTAGCTTTAGGGATAGCAGTGTGAAGGTTGTTAATGAAAATAGAGAAGAGTAGTGGACCTAGTATGGAGCCTTGAGGGACACCAGGTGTGAGAGGTAGCTGGCTGGACAGCTTGCCCTGCCATTACACTGCCTGTTGTCTACCACTCAGGTAGGACTGGAACCACTGGACTGCATGCTTATTAAGGGAAACCGACTTTAGAGAAAGAATGAAAAGTTCATGGTTGACCATATCAAAGGCTTTTGATAGGTCAAGAAAGAGGACAGAGGATAGCATATTCTTGTTCCTGTTTTGGTTTATGGCATTAGTAAAGGAAAGGAAGGCCGAGGTGGTGCTATGGTATGGCCTGAAACCATGCTGGGAGCTGGATAGTAGGTTAATCTGTTTCAGGTATTGCATCAGTTGCTTGTGTACACATTTCTCCATTATCTTGGCTAGTGGGGAAAGAATGGCAATGGGTCTATAGTTGGATAAGTCTGTAGAACTGCCACCTTTATGGAGTGGGATGATGTGGGATATTTTCCAGAGGGAGGGGATAGTGCTTTTGGATAAGGTTCTGTTAATCATGATAGATATGGGAAATGCAATGGCATCTGCAACTACTTGTAGGTACTCTGCAGGGAGGAGGTCAGCAGAGAGGGTGGTGGGTTTTAGTTTATTATAAGTGTTTTGATAAAACTAGTGGATATAGGTTGGAAGCTAAACTGGGGTTTGTTAGTGGGTAAATTAGAGGTGGGGTTTAAGTTTGTGGAGGTAAGTTGATTTGCTAGGGATTGGATTGTTTGAGTGAAAAAGTTGTTATAAGCATTGGCTATGGTGTCTGGGGGACTATGGGTGTGGTTGGCTGGGGTGGTAGAATGACCTGAGTGAAGAAGTTGATTTAAGCCTGTTCAGAACTTTTGAGGGGTGTTTTAGTGTCTTTGTAAGAGATTTTGGTAGAAGCTTTTTTATCTAGTAGAAGTAGGATTTGTTGGTTTCATTCCTGAGCTGACGATATTTTAAGTGGTCAAGTGGGGCTTTAGTTGATCTTCAGCTGGTCCAGGCTCTGTTTCTGGTTTTGATTTTTGATTTGGTATCTTTTGTGAGCCATGGTGCTGGGTTTGATCTTGTTTTTATTGTACGTGCTGAAGCATGGGAATCTAGGATATCTAGGAATTTAGTGTTAAAGTGAGCTATAGCCTCTTCTAGTGACAGATTTTTTTTTAGTTCCGACCAGTCCACTGCTTTTAGTTCATTTAAGAAAATAATAGTGTCCAAAGTTTTTCCTGTTTCTGAGTGTTTTAAATTTGGTTTGGTGGGGGTTTCCTGCTGTATGTTTTATGATATAGGTTAGCAGATGATTGCTAAGGTCATCAGGCAGCATCCCAGCTGTGTACAGCTGGGGTTGGTTATTGACTAGGATCCAGTCTAGGATACTATCCCTATTGGTAGGTTTGTTTATTCTGGCGGGAGAGGTTATGGTCTGTTTAAACCCAGACAAGTTTATAGGGGTGAGGGGGGTTTCACAGGAGCAGGGGTGCCAATCGGTATTGCAGTCACCAAGGACTACGGTTTCTTGGGCACAGGTAGTGGATAACCAGTAAAGGATATCCTCTAGGGTGTTAATATTGTTGCCTGGTGGAATATGTGCACAGATGATGTACAAGCATTTATTATGGCTAATCTGTAGTATAGTTATGAGGAGTTCTGCATTGTTAAATTGAGGTGGTTGAATGGTTTCTCTATTGACAGTTATTGTATTTTTGTAAAGGACTGCTATCCCACCTCTTTTCTTTGTGGTGCTGTCTAGTCTGTGAATATTGTATCCTGGAGGTTGTATCTCATTATCAGTAGTACTAGGTTAGTACGGTCTAACCGGTGAATATTATATCCTGGAGGTAGTATCTCATTATCAGTAGTACTAGGTTAGTACGGTCTAACTGGTGAATATTATATACTGGAGGTAGTATCTCATTATCAGTAGTACTAGGTTAGTATGGTCTAACCGGTGAATATTATATCCTGGAGGTAGTATCTCATTATCAGTAGTACTAGGTTAGTACGGTCTAACTGGTGAATATTATATCCTGGAGGTAGTATCTCATTATCAGTAGTACTAGGTTAGTATGGTCTAACTGGTGAATATTATATCCTGGAGGTAGTATCTCATTGTCAGTAGTACTAGGTTAGTATGATCTAACTGGTGACTATTACATCCTGGAGGTAGTATCTCATTATCAGTAGTACTAGGTTAGTGCAGTCTAACTGGTGAATATTATATCCTGGAGGTAGTATCTCATTATCAGTAGTACTAGGTTAGTACGGTCTAACCGGTGAATATTATATCCTGGAGGTAGTATCTCATTATCAGTAGTACTAGGTTAGTATGGTCTAACCAGTGAATATTATATGCTGGAGGTAGTATCTCATTATCAGTAGTACTAGATTAGTATGGTCTAACCGGTGAATATTATATCCTGGAGTTAGTATCTCATTATCAGTAGTACTAGGTTAGTACGGTCTAACCGGTGAATATTATATCCTGGAGGTAGTATCTCATTATCAGTAGTACTAGGTTAGTACGGTCTAACTGGTGAATATTATATACTGGAGGTAGTATCTCATTATCAGTAGTACTAGGTTAGTATGGTCTAACCGGTGAATATTATATCCTGGAGGTAGTATCTCATTATCAGTAGTACTAGGTTAGTACAGTCTAACTGGTGAATATTATATCCTGGAGGTAGTATCTCATTATCAGTAGTACTAGGTTAGTATGGTCTAACTGGTGAATATTATATCCTGGAGGTAGTATCTCATTGTCAGTAGTACTAGGTTAGTATGATCTAACTGGTGAATATTACATCCTGGAGGTAGTATCTCATTATCAGTAGTACTAGGTTAGTGCAGTCTAACTGGTGAATATTATATCCTGGAGGTAGTATCTCATTATCAGTAGTACTAGGTTAGTACGGTCTAACCGGTGAATATTATATCCTGGAGGTAGTATCTCATTATCAGTAGTACTAGGTTAGTATGGTCTAACCAGTGAATATTATATGCTGGAGGTAGTATCTCATTATCAGTAGTACTAGGTTAGTACAGTCTAACCGGTGAATATTATATACTGGAGGTAGTATCTCATTATCAGTAGTACTAGGTTAGTATGGTCTAACCGGTGAATATTATATCCTGGAGGTAGTATCTCATTATCAGTAGTACTAGGTTAGTACGGTCTAACTGGTGAATATTATATCCTGGAGGTAGTATCTCATTATCAGTAGTACTAGGTTAGTACAGTCTAACTGGTGAATATTATATCCTGGAGGTTGTATCTCATTATCAGTAGTACTAGGTTAGTATGGTCTAACTGGTGAATATTATATCCTGGAGGTAGTATCTCATTATCAGTAGTACTAGGTTAGTACGGTCTAACTGGTGAATATTATATCCGGGAGGTAGTATCTCATTATCAGTAGTACTAGGTTAGTACGGTCTAACCGGTGAATATTATATACTGGAGGTAGTATCTCATTATCAGTAGTACTGGGTTAGTATGGTCTAACCGGTGAATATTATATCCTGGAGGTAGTATCTCATTATCAGTAGTACTAGGTTAGTATGGTCTAACTGGTGAATATTATATCCTGGAGGTAGTATCTCATTATCAGTAGTACTAGGTTAGTACGGTCTAACCAGTGAATATTATATCCTGGAGGTAGTATCTCATTATCAGTAGTACTAGGTTAGTATGGTCTAACTGGTGAATATTATAGCCTGGAGGTTGTATCTCATTATCAGTAGTACTAGGTTAGTATGGTCTAACTGGTGAATATTATAGCCTGGAGGTAGTATCTCATTATCAGTAGTACTAGGTTAGTACAGTGTAACCAGTGAATATTATATCCTGGAGGTAGTATCTCATTATCAGTAGTACTAGGTTAGTACAATGTAACCAGTGAATATTATATCCTGGAGGTAGTATCTCATTATCAGTAGTACTAGGTTAGTATGGTCTAACTGGTGAATATTATATCCTGGAGGTAGTATCTCATTATCAGTAGTAATAGGTTAGTACAGTCTAACCGGTGAATATTATGTCCTGGAGGTAGTATGTCATTATCAGTAGTACTAGGTTAGTACGGTCTAACTGGTGAATATTATATCCTGGAGGTAGTATCTCATTATCAGTAGTACTAGGTTAGTACGGTCTAACTGGTGAATATTATATCCTGGAGGTAGTATCTCATTATCAGTAGTACTAGGTTAGTACGGTCTAACTGGTGAATATTATATCCTGGAGGTAGTATCTCATTATCAGTAGTACTAGGTTAGTATGGTCTAACTGGTGAATATTATATCCTGGAGGTAGTATCTCATTATCAGTAGTACTAGGTTAGTACAGTCTAACCGGTGAATATTATATCCTGGAGGTAGTATCTCATTATCAGTAGTACTAGGTTAGTATGGTCTAACCGGTGAACATTATATCCTGGAGGTAGTATCTCATTATCAGTAGTACTAGGTTAGTACGGTCTAACCGGTGAATTTTATATCCTGGAGGTAGTATCTCATTATCAGTAGTACTAGGTTAGTATGGTCTAACTGGTGAATATTATATCCTGGAGGTAGTATCTCATTATCAGTAGTACTAGGTTAGTATGGTCTAACCGGTGAATATTATATCCTGGAGGTAGTATCTCATTATCAGTAGTACTAGGTTAGTACGGTCTAACCAGTGAATATTATATCCTAGAGGTAGTATCTCATTATCAGTAGTACTAGGTTAGTATGGTCTAACTGGTGAATATTATATCCTGGAGGTAGTATCTCATTATCAGTAGTACGAGGTTAGTACGGTCTAACTGGTGAATATTATATCCTGGGGGTAGTATCTCATTATCAGTAGTACTAGGTTAGTACAGTCTAACCGGTGAATATTATATCCTGGAGGTAGTATCTCATTATCAGTAGTACTAGGTTAGTACGGTCTAACTGGTGAATATTATATCCTGGAGGTAGTATCTCATTATCAGTAGTACTAGGTTAGTATGGTCTAACTGGTGAATATTATATCCTGGAGTTAGTATCTCATTATCAGTAGTACTAGGTTAGTACGGTCTAACCAGTGAATATTATATCCGGGAGGTTGTATCTCATTATCAGTAGTACTAGGTTAGTACGGTCTAACCGGTGAATATTATATCCTGGAGGTTGTATCTCATAATCAGTCTTACTAGGTTAGTACAGTCTAACTGGTGAATATTATATCCTGGAGGTAGTATCTCGTTATCAGTAGTACTAGGTTAGTACGGTCTAACTGGTGAATATTATATCCTGGAGGTTGTATCTCATTATCAGTAATACTAGGTTAGTACGGTCTAACCGGTGAATATTATATCCTGGAGGTAGTATCTTATTATCAGTAGTACTAGGTTAGTACGGTCTAACTGGTGAATATTATATCCTGGAGGTAGTATCTCATTATCAGTAGTGCTAGGTTAGTACGGTCTAACTGGTGAATATTATATCCTGGAGGTAGTATCTCATTATTAGTAGTACTAGGTTAGTACAGTGTAACCGGTGAATATTATATCCTGGAGGTAGTATCTCATTATCAGTAGTACTAGGTTAGTATGATCTAACTGGTGAATGTTATAGCCCGGAGGTTTTATCTCATTATCAGTAGTACTAGGTTAGTACGGTCTAACCGGGGAATATTATATCCTGGAGGTAGTATCTCATTATCAGTAGTACTAGGTTAGTATGGTCTAACTGGTGAATATTATATCCTGGAGTTAGTATCTCATTATCAGTAGTACTAGGTTAGTACGGTCTAACCGGTGAATATTATAGCCTGGAGGTAGTATCTCAGTATCAGTAGTACTAGGTTAGTACCGTCTAACCGGTGAATATTATAGCCTGGATGTAGTATCTCATTATCATTAGTACTAGGTTAATACAGTGCAACCGGTGAATATTATATCCTGGGGGTAGTATCTCATTATCAGTAGTACTAGGTTAGTACAGTCTAACCGGTGAATATTATATCCTGGAGGTAGTATTTCATTATCAGTAGTACTAGGTTAGTACAGTCTAACCGGTGAATATTATATCCTGGCGGTAGTATCTCATTATCAGTAGTACTAGGTTAGTACAGTCTAACCAGTGAATATTATATCCTGGGGGTAGTATCTCATTATCAGTAGTACTAGGTTAGTATGGTCTAACTGGTGAATATTATATCCTGGAGTTAGTATCTCATTATCAGTAATACTACGTTAGTATGGTCTAACCGGTGAATATTATATCCTGTAGGTAGTATCTCATTATCAGTAGTACTAGGTTAGTATGGGCTAACCGGTGAATATTATATCCTGGAGGTAGTATCTCATTATCAGTTGTACTAGGTTAGTATGGTCTAACCGGTGAATATTATATCCTGGAGGTAGTATCTCATTGTCAGTAGCACTAGGTTAGTATGGTCTAACCGGTGAATATTATATCCTGGAGGTTGTATCTCATTATCAGTAGTACTAGGTTAGTATGGTCTAACCGGTGAATATTAAATCCTGGAGGTAGTATCTCATTGTCAGTAGCACTAGGTTAGTATGGTCTAACCAGTGAATATTATATCCTGGAGGTTGTATCTCATTATCAGTAGTATTTGGTTTTAGCCAGGTTTCCGTAAGACACATAATGTCTGGGGAGTGGGTTGCTAGGAGGGCATGCAGGTTGGGAATTTTACTGCTGATACTTCTAATATTTAGGTGAAATGCAAGGAGGGAACCAGTGGGAGGAGAAAGGGGTAGCTTGACTGTAGGGGTTGCGGTAGGGGAGTGAAGGTTATTGGGCTTGTGTGGGCCATGGTTGGGATGAATGTCCCCATGTATTATTAGGTTATAGCGACAGGATGCGCGAAGCCTTAGGAGTTTGTTTATAAGTTTTATATAGTCTTTGTCTTTGGGATTACATTTAGTAGCTTTACAAGGTGGATATTTAGTTGAGGGTGGTAGGTTGAGTGTGCAGAGGATGGTAAAGTGTTTGGTCTTATGTGTGAAGACATAGGTGGCTGTTTGACCATTTGGATAGTGAATACCACAGTCAAGTGTTTGCTCATAGGCAGTAAGGTGGTGAAATAGAAGTAGTGGGGGCAGTAAGGTGATTAGTATTATTTTACTTGTTTGCATTTTGTAAGAGGGGCTGGCCAATATGATTGTTTGTTATGCTAATGGTGTGGTGAAATAGAATAGAAGGAAATGGGTCTGGGGCAAGTGGTTGTGTGGTGATGTAAGGGGCATGGATTGGTACAAGGGGAATGGCAAAACTTGGTTTAAATCTAGCAGTAGTGGGGGCAGGTGGAAATTGGGGGCAGGGCACTATAAAGATAGTGATAGTTAAACTATGTCTGTTTACCAGTTCACCATCCATAAAGGTGTCAAACAAGGATATCCATTGGACTGTACATTGCTTTCCTGGTTAATGTGCCCTTATCTACCGTCTTCGGAAATGCATGAAATTCGTTATTTACATGAGGTGACCCTGGAGGCATTGATGATTACCTGGAATGTTTTGCTAATGATTAAATACAGATCCTTTAAAGCCCACAGTTGGTGTTTTGCAAGATGTGGGACACCCAGACACATTTTGGATTGGATTCTGGCTACAGGGTTAATAATGGTGAAACAGTAACTGTAGATTTTACTTTTGCTGCATCTAGTAAGTGCAAACAGAGACTCCACCTTTTCTTGCATGTAGATAACATGAGATACTTAGAAGTGAGGCTTTAGTATCTGCTACAGGAATCTTAATGTAGCTGTAATCAATGAATCAACTGAAGCCCTCATAACCTTAAGGGATGCAATTAGATTTGTCCATGGAAAAGAAGATAATATCATTTAAAATGGTTCTCTAACCTAAAACATTACATGTCTTGCAGGTACTGCACCTTTATATATTTCTTCAGGTGCTGTCCTCTTGTAAACCAAAGTTAGATGCAAAGAAACTGCTGACTTATGGGACTGGATGGAGGCATTGTAATTCTCCATTTAGGAACATGTGCCCATATTTGCACCCTATGGATATCTAATTTACGAGTCTCTATATTATACTTAATTGTCTTGCTAATCTATGTATGTAGGCTTGTTACTTACAGAAACAGATTTGCTAGCTATAAAAGGTGCTGGGTAACACGACTAAGGCATACAACAGAGCTACCTTTCTGTTAGCACCTTCCATTCATTATTCATTTTTCCCATTTTTGCATGTGAGGCCAGAGTGGCACTTCAATGCTGGCCATCATCAATTACCAGTGTTCACACCACATAGTGGCTAGCCCTGCCACTGCTATTCTTCTATACCACACACATGCACACTCACTCATACCTATGGCCAGTTTAAAGTGCCCAATCCAACGACTTCATGTCTTTGGAATATGGAAGAAAACTGGAACATCCAGAGAAAACCCACACAAATGCAGGACAAACATGCTGATTGCACACAGAAGGCACCCAGCCAAGAATTGAATCAGAGAACCTCTAGCTGTGAGGTGACAATTCTACCTGCTGGGTCATTTAGATGCCCCATATCGCATGCACTTTATATATATATATATATATATATATATATATATATATATATATATATATATATATATATATATATATATATATATATATATATATATATATATATGTATTCACTTCATCTCAAATTTCAGTTTTTCGAGACAATGAAATCGAATCCACAATCCACACAACACCGAAAGCCCAAAACCGCAAAATTTAAAACAACTAAAATGCAGCAAACATCAGACCACACATATACCACAACACACACCACAAAATAAAAAACAAAACAACACACATCCACAAACCTACATCACAAATAAGCAGGGGGGCGAGTCCCTGTAACCCCCATGTGGGGGCTGTGCCCCCACACACCCCCTACTTATATATACTAACTCCGGGATCGCACAACAAGAAAACAAAGGCAAACTCGCACACACACACACACACACACACACACACACACACACACACACACACACACACACACACACACACATTCTACATCTCACACACACACACACACACACACACACACACACACACACACACACACACACACACACACGCACGCACATACACACATGCACACACACACATCACACATATCAGCGCACTGACATATACTCAAACTCCCACCAAAAACCCTTACAAAACGTTCACTTACCTGATGTTGCACCTAAATCCACACATGGCACTGCACACCATCCACATACAACCCCAGACATTACGTAGAGCAAAGCCATAACTGCGAATTCAAGATGTTCGAATTAGCGATTATGCACTTTCGCTATTTCAAAACTTTGACTTTATAGGTTCATAGGTTCATAGGTTCATACTACCAGGTTTCTGTCACATCTGACTATGGAATCACCAATGACAAGTGTGTCTGGCATTTTTTGGTGGCCTCTGCTGTTTTGTTTTGATTTTTTGCCCAGAAAGTAGTATGTGCTGTGTGAGTATGTGTGTATGATTTGAAGTTGTGGATGGTACCATGTGTGACTGGGTATGTATTGTGTGTGGTTACCTTCTCCTCCTGTCTGTCTTGCTAGTCCTATGTTGAGAGAGCTCAGCAGAAGGAGGAGGATCTGTGTACACATGAGGCAGTTGTAACATTGCCTAGTAGTAGATAAAGAGACTTTCAAAGGACTCAGGAAGTGGGTTTTACTTGGGAATCAAGTAGAGATGAACTTTTCAGTTATAGGATATGCTGGTTGGAAGGTAGTTTTAAGGGAAAATTGGAAGAGTGGAATTTAGATGGCCCAAATAGCAGGGGCTGAAGGGAGCTAGGAAAATGGACTACTAGTTTCTGGCTGAAACTTCACCAAATCAGACACTTCCCTCCTTCCTAATAAGGCAATGGATCAGTAACAGGAACTAAAACAGCCCAGGGACAAAGCCCAGGATCAGCAACTCTGAAACTGGACTACTCTAGTTCAGTAAAGAGATTTTTTGTTTTATTACAGAGACAAGGAAAAACAGACAGTAATTGTTGTAAAGCCTACAGAAACAATTTGCAACAATTAGTAACTTAAAGTGCAATAAACAGTGTAAAATGCAGAAATCACTTAAAGTAGCAATAAAACAGGCGAAATGCAGTTGCTAGCTTAAATAACAGTGGGAAAGCCACAAAAAATACTTATATCTGGTAGAAAGTCACTCTTTTAGCTCTCTGCTGCTTGGATCACTCTGCAGGCCACCACGAGGATCTGTGCTGAGTTGGTACAAGCTGGAAAACGCGTGTTATAGTCTTGAGATACTGAAATTCGGCATTTCAGTATTTCGAGATTATAAAGTGTTTCTACACACACACACACACACACACACACACATATATATATATATATATATATATATATATATATATATATATATATATATCTTGAGATAATATTTAAGAGATTCTAGGGAGCTGGAGTGCTGGATTTTGCTGCACTGGCGACACAACAGCCCCTCAAGGTGATCAAGTAAACATGCTAAGGAATAGCTGTTACTCAGAGAGGTAGTCTGATGCTATACTCAGAGATAAGGTCTCAGTATGCTCTAGCCCTCAGAGCAGGCTGATGCCCAGATATAAGGGTGTCAGCATGGTCTAGCACTCAGAGTAGGTAGTCTGATGCTACACTCAGAGATAAGGTCTCAGTATGCTCTAGCACTCAGAGCAGGTAGTCTGATGCTACACTTAGAGATAAGGTATCAGCATGCTCTAGCACTCAGAGCAGGTAGTCTGATGCTATACTCAGAGATAAGGCCTCAGTATGCTCTAGCGCAGCCTATTATCAGCAGGCCTAACACTTTGTTTTGGAGCAACTTAAATTGGCAAGGATAGTAGAACCACAGATTCCTCCAACACAGATGCAGATGAAGATGATAGTCCTAAAAAGAGGTGCTTCAGTAATCTGAAGACCTATGCTGAAACCTAGCCTTTCACCAGGATGGGAGAAACTTGGTGAAGGTCTAGGAATTCTCCCAACACAAGATAAGAGAAGGACTGCATTGACAATACTAGGACTAATAATCACTTTACTGCTATTGAAGCACTTTTGCAGGAAAGTGCTTATATATAAGGCATTATTAGCACCATCTAAGTTAGCATAAATGCATGCATTGTTAATACAATATGCTATGATCATGCAGACACCATCTTTAGGTTATGGCAATACTTTATCATGCTTACTCATAGAATAACGTTTTGAGGGCATCATTCAAGTTTGCTAAAATTAACTCTAGTGATGTCTAGACCTTCTTTCGACGGCTTTGATTTTGTATATCTGTACAACTAATCAATTGAGTAATTCAGAAATGCAGCAATAGGGGTAGTGTTAATGATAGTAAAGAAGGTCCTCACTTTCTTCAAGAAATCTGTGGTACTACCCACATCAGAGAATTGCACTGTTGAGCCTTCTGCACAGTTCTTATTCATAATAGTGGTTGGACAAAATAGTGATACAGGATCAAAAGTATTCAATCTTGGGTAGTTTGGCAGAGTCTTAACCCAAATAATTTCATACCTATTAGCTCTTCTATCTCTGCTATGGATGTCCAAGTTTTCCCTTTCTTGTTTCCATTTGGTTTGCATTAAAGTGTATTAGGAAGAGATAACATTTTAAAGCGCTAAACAGACTATAAATGTCAATGTTTTCTGAATTTTTACATGGTACAATTTAAATGTGGTGAAGGTACAAGAGTTCAAGGAAAAACTCAGGGATCTAGCACCCCAGAAAAAAGAAGAAATAGGTGGAGTCAAAAAAGAATGGCAGCATATCAAAACAGCATGTGTAAAGCCTATAGAACAGATATGTGGCCAAGTCATATCAAAATAGCATGTGTAAAGCCTATAGAACAGATATGTGGCCAAGTCATATCAAAACAGCATGTGTAAAGCCTATAGAACAGATATGTGGCCAAGTCATATCAAAACAGCATGTGTAAAGCCTATAGAACAGATATGTGGCCAAGTCATATCAAAACAGCATGTCTAAAGCCTATAGAACAGATATGTGGCCAAGTCAGGTATGAAAATAACATGGATAAGGAAAGTTGGTGGTGGAATGCAGAAGTCCACAAAGTTGGCAGATGGAAGGAGTGCTTCTAGCAGCTTCTGAATGATGAAAACCCCACAGAAGCTGTACTACCATAGACACAGCGTAAAATGAAATAAGAGAGGAAGCCATGCTAGAAAAAGTAAGAGTAGCACTAAGTACAATGAAGTTGGAAAAAGCAGCAGGCTTAGATGAGGCCACGGCAGAAGATGTTGAGTGAGTCAGGGGAGAAATGACTCCTGATGCAACACAAAGTAGTATCAAGAGAAAGGCATATCCCACATGACTGGAGAATGTTAATACTTGTGCTGGTGTACAAGAACAAAGGGGGCACTCAGGACTGTGGACAATATAGAGGTGTCAAACTCATGTCACACTGCATGAAAGTTCTAGAGAGGATGATTGATAAATTAATTCACAGAGCAGTAGAAACTAAGAGGAGAGAGAAGTAGTTCAGATTCAGATTAGGATGCAGCACAACTGACTCAGTGTTTGCAGTGAAACAGATAGTTGAGAAGAAGCTAGAGATGACAAAAGAGTCCAAGTGGGCATTTGGAGATTTGCAGAAGGGATATGACAAGGTTCATACTGGAGATGGACTACATTAGCAAAGAGACCTAAGGGGACAGGTTAGCAAAGTTCCCTTATGAAGATGATGTGGTATTACAGTCACACTCTGAAGAACTCCAGAAAGGATAGGGGTATGGAATGCAAACTTGAAGGCACACGGAATGAAATTGAGTATAGGTTAAGACGGTTGTAGTGGCAACAAATGAGGGAAATTAGAAGAATTGGAGAAATGAGATAGAAGGGAAAATAGTGGAACAAGTTAACAGCTTCAAGTGCCTGGGATAGGTGGTTGAAGAGGATGGACGTCTGAATGAGGAGGTAACAGATAGAATAAGAGGAGCTGCAGCCACTAGTACAGAGTGTCAGGGGTAATGTGTGACAGAAGAATGCCAAAGAAGCTGAAAGTTAAAGTGTATAAAACAGTGGTGAGACCAGTACTATTGTGTGGCATAGAAACCTGGGCAGTGAGGACACAACAGTTGAACAAGGTAGAGGTGACGGAGATGTGGTGCTTGAGACAGGTGGTAGGATGCACACTGTTGGATAGATGAAGAAATGAGGACATCAGAGGAGAATCCCAAATTGTTTCATTTACAGAGGAGGTCAAAGAGAGCAGATTACAATGGTCCAGGCACATGTGCAGGAAAACCGAAGACAATCTGTTGAAAAAGATTTGGGCCAGGCAGGAAGAAGTCAAGAGGAAATGAGGGCATCCAAAGAGACAGATGGATTTTGTGAAAGAAGACCTGTGACAGTCCTGTATGACTGGCAGAGAAAGTAAGACAGTGGCATTGAATTCAGAGAGATTCAACAGCTGAAGTGACACTCCAACCCTATGTAAAACAAATGGGAAAGGGGGGGTGCTTAATGATGATACATTTCATACTGCCCTAGATCCTGCCATGATAGTAGACTGGATATGTGGCTAGATAGGCTGGGCATGGAATGGGAGACTAAGGCTGTATAGACCTTTTTATGGCCTGGCACAAATCATGTGGTAGTCACTCCTGCATGAATTAAACTATTTAGAAGGTAGCGGGGCTGGCCAGCCATGAAGGGCAGACCCCTTGATGATTTTGGCTAAGACAGAATAAGAGTTTTACATAAATGTATAGAAAAGTTCTTTCCGGACAAATCTATCAGGAGTATGTCTGGGAGGTTTTTGTTAATAATGTTAGATGGTATCAGCTTGTTATCTAAAGGGGCAAATACGACACAGATGAAGAGGAAGAACGAGATATCACACAAACTGGGAAAGAGTTCCAGTCCTTTAGGAGAGCTGTAGGCTGCATAGATTTCCAAATAAGAAGATTATTAAGAGGTATCAATTATCTCACTGTCACTAGAGCAATGCTTACTATAGATTGTCTACCATTTATCTCAACAGGGTAGTGACCCATAGCATCGGTGTTAGGGAATACATCTCACCACCTTCTTCGCTTGTGCTTTGAACAGAGAAAAGCACAATCTTTGATAATTAGTTTGAGTGGAGAAATAAGACAGTTTATAAAATGGTTAAGTGATGCAAACAAAGCATCTCAAAACTACTATGAAAAGTATATACAATTCTTTTATGCTGATCTGTATTATTTACTTAATGTGGAACTTATCTCCCCGGGCCTCTACTGAAAATGGACATGTATCCAGTTGGACTAGCCTGGTTAACAAATGTAAAATAAATAAATAAAATAAAAATAATATACATAAAATATTAACACATCACTCGATTAGTATAAGAAAGTTCACAGTTTCTTGCAGACATCCCAGAACTACACTTGGATATTGGATAAAAAAGGGTTTAGGTTTTGTCCCACAGCATAACAAGAGGTGTAGCTAGCAATGAAGAAGACTTCAAATGTTATGACCAATGTCATATTGTCACTGATATTTTCTCTTTTCTAAAGGGAGTAAACAGGGGTTCTCCCTTCCCTACTTTATTTCTGCTTGAAATTTTACCCTTAATTTGTATTTTGCTGAAAGGGGAGCTGATTCAGGTTTGTTGTTGAAGGAATAATGAATGTTATTTGTGTGGATTTTGCTGACAATTTCTTATTAACAAGTGATCCTGAGGTGAAAGAATGTGAAAAGATTTAATGACTCCATTCAGATTTTTTCTGCTGTTGGGTTTAATGCTAAACACAGGGAAACCTGAGATACTTCCCTTTAATAATGAAGAGCAAAATCTTAAGGGAAAAGGCTGTCATCAGCTGTCATAAGACAATTAACCCTTCTAGGGTACCTGGGAATAAGATTACTACCATCCCCTGGAAGATGTTATAGTTACTTTTTCAGGCACTGTGGTGCAGGTCCATGTGTGAAAGAAAGGTTGAATTTCTTTTTACAGGGATGAAAGTTAATATACCAAAATGTGTTGTTTTTTTTGTTTTGTTTATTTGTGCCTTTGATATATTATCCTGTGAGGCACATCCCAAGTAAGATTTCTTAACCTTGGCTATTAAAACTGCAGAGGTTAGTGATAGAGTTTGCCTAGTTATTGGGAAAGAAATGGCTAGTGGAAAGGCTTTACTGTCTTTGATGCTGAACGAAGTAACAGTTTCACAGATTATGCAGAAATTGCTACATCTATTATGGGAGGACCATACAAGAGATCTATTGTTATGGCACAGTTTAGAGTTATTTGGTAGCCTGACAAGTCACCCTATTTGTTACAGAAGATGTTCATCTGGGCCACTATGACATGGGGCATGTTTTAAACACCACTCAGTATGTCCTGACTAAGATGCTTAATCATTTAAGACAAGTATGGGGTCTGAACATGTTATTGCGGGGACATTGTAAGCTAAACACTGGTGGTAAAAAGTTATCTAGTAGATCCTACAGTTGCTGCCTGAATGTACTCTTCACCTTGACATTGCAGCCTTGTGGGGCATATGCTGAGATTATGAATGCTGCATTATGTTTACACTGGTGTCCGACAGACCATTAGTCTATCAATAATTTTATGATTTCAAACAAAAAAGTGTTTTATCAACCAACTAAGAAAACTGATAAGAATAAACGCTTAGTACAAATGAAATCCACCAGGAAGAACCACTCAGGCGAACGTAGTATAAACACCACTTTATTACAAACAACGATTTAGTGCTTTCATCCACTCGAACGTGGACTTCTTCCACCTTCATTTTGGCGCCAAATAGACAAACATTAAAACCATTGCTCCATTTAAAGTGAACATACACAAAAATCACATAAATAGTACATACACAATATAAAAACACATTAATCAAGTGGATTGTAGACACTAATTAATGAACTGCTGTAAAAATAACGTATTGTTTTATAAAATATTCTAATACATTTCCTAAAATATGTACATAAGGAAATATTATAAAAAACTTATTTATACAAATATATATGTTATAAAAATTTTCCTCAATGCATAAATTCAAATTAATACTTATATACCTTCAAAAATACCTATATTTGTGTCTGTAAAATAGGTTTAATAGAGATATAATCATTTAAACCAGGCAAATTGGAGGCATCAGTTAATAATTGTCACTTGACCTCCCTATGCCCCAATATTGCCTTGAAATTACCCCCTCAGGGACCTAATCTAACTTGTTCTAGTATAGCGAACTTAAAATAATGACTTTCCCCACTTTTTTCCCCACGTTTCTCCATATGTCTATACAGGGCATTATTACCATTCTTCCTTCTTATGTTATATAGATGGTCATATGTTCTTTTTTAAGGGGCCTCTCAGTTTTCCCTATATAGTAACCAGGACATATCATACACTTAGCCATGTATACAACAAATTTAGAATTACAATTCCCTTGCCTGAATGTGATCTTAGTTCTGTTAACATTCTCTAAAGTGACACCTACCTCCTCAAAATTTGCATGACATTGTCTACAGTTGCCATACCTTCTAGTGTGTGTGGTCTTAGTACAAATTTCCTTGTTCACATTGCCATGCTCCAATTTTTTCTTGATGTTACATCCCATTTTATAAACAAATGTTGGTGATTCACCTACTGTTTTACTAATGTCATTGTCTGCTATGAGAATGTTCCAGTTACTAGTTAATATTTGCCTGACTTGATTCACATAATGGATATATTCCACTATACATGCTCTGTGATAATTTATATCAGTATCTTTAAAACATGTGGGTGTGTTTTTAACTGGTTTGATTCCTAAACTTGGTGGATATTTTTTACCCCATTCATTAATGACATATCCCTTAACATCATCCAACATACACCTAGGGTACCCCCTTTCTCAAAATGGAGAGCTTATATATTCAATTTCCTCTACAATGTCAGTATACAAGGATGTCATTCTGGCTGCCCTTATGCACTGCCCTTTACAGATGTTTCTTATTAACTTCTTCGAGTGGTTGCTAGAATAATCAAGATAACTATTAGAAAAAGTATTCTTCCTATATATACAGGATTTAAATCCATTGGAATCACTTGATATAAAAGTATCTAAATACGCTATACCTTCTGTACTGTATGTATGTGTAAACTTTAAAAAAAGTGCTGGTACCATTTAAGTATTCCATAAACTGATCTATCCTGTCACACGAACCATCCCATAGGATAAAAATGTCATCCAAACACCTGGAATAGTGTCAGATGTACTTATGATATACACTTTTGAAGATGAAATTGTTCTCCCAATCAAGCATGACCAGGTTGGCAAACATGGAGGCACAAGCAGCCCCCATTGCTACCCCTCTTGCCTGTCGAAAATGTTCACCTTCAAAATAAATATAGTTGTAATCCAATACCATAGTCATACATTCCATAATAAGGCTGACAAAATTCCATTCCAAATTTGCATACTGCCTTATACTGTTACAAAACCCTTCCAATCTTTGTTGTTTGGGTATGCATGAAAATAAATCTACCATGTCGATAGTGATAAAAATTAATCCCTCTTTCCAAAGGTTAGCAGATAAACTTCCTAGAAAGTCCCACGAGTCTTTAATCATATGTGGTATTTTATCATAAATGTGTTTTAACCATTTATCTATGGCTACACCCATAGGAAAAGTTTCTGAATGGCTGCCAGATACTATGGGGCGAAAGGGTGGGTTGGATATGCTTTTATATATCTTTGGTATTCCCACAATTGTTGCCAGTATCGGATGTTCAACTTTTAAATAACTGTAAATGTCCATGATAATTCTGTTATCCAATAAAAATTCTTCTAAATACATATCTATCTGCCTGTAAGCTATATGTATTTCATTGATGGACACTGTTTCATAATTACCAGACATCTGTAGTATCTCATACATTTTTATAGTATATTCCAATGCATCATAAATGTCCACCCCCCACCTTTATCAGGTTTCATAACTCTGATGTTATGATCATCCCTAAGTTTTTTTAAAGTAATAAGTTCTTCACCTGATAAATTACTCTTTATTTTCTTATGTCTGAAGTTATTCTGTAATCTATAAATATCCTTAGTAACCATTTTCTCATATATTGCAACACTTGGGTGTGTAGGTGGAACATATACACTTTTATTCTTAAGCATCTTAGCTGCTAAGGGCTGGCATTTGTCCTGAAACATAATGGCTAAATTAATTTTCCTTAGAAATAATTTGAGTTCTGTTAAACAATCAACCAAATGAAAACATGTTTTAGGTATATATTTCATACCTCTAGACAATAATTTGAAATGTTCAATTCCTATAACTAAATTAGTGCAGTTATAAATTTTAAAACTGTCCAAACTATTAACTACATCTTCAGTAGTTACTATTTCTGGCATAACCTCATTCACATAATGTGTATTTACTATTGTCTCATGTTCTCTCCCCATGCTTGATCTGTAACATACTCGTTTGTTCTGTACGGTCTGTTCTGGCTCCACTTCCATTTCTTTCTCCACCGCGGGTGTTGCTGCTGTTTCTTTCCCTTCTGAAAATTTAATCTGCTCCCCTCATAATGTATAGCTGGATCAACATTCTCTAACCCAGTGTTGTCATTCCTCACTACCCCTTTTCTACCTGGTCTCTCAGTAGTGTCATCATTTTTATATTGTTCTACATCTCTACTGATTTTTTTACATTTCTTTGTGTATATAGTCTGTGCCTTTTTATCCACCATATTAAACTGTTTTGTATACAATTTCTCCCACTGTGCAAACAACAAATCATTAACCATAACATTATTAAGTTTCTCTACTTCATCCATTAATAAACATAATCTTTCATCATTCTTTTAATGATTAACTTCATAAAATCAAAACCAAATTGATTAAATAACTGATTAAATTCATCACATACTTGTTCAGTTAAAGAAATACCCATAGGTGACTTAAAAAAAAGTAAACCAACTGGTACAATTTTTAACAATATGCACTTGTTTAAATAAGTGTTATCCAGTATCAAACCTTTAATAATGCCCATTTTTTTACCAAAAGAAAATATAATGTCTTTTAGTGTTCCATTAGTTACATAGTTAGTAATGTCAATAGTGCTTTGTACATGACCCACATTGTTAAAATCAAAATCACTTTGAAAAAAAGTATTTAAATATTGTTTTCCCTGCCCCGTATTGATCTTAGTGTTGGCATTGGCTCTAGGACTTGAGCTCTGCCTTACAGTACCTGTATTAGCTGCTGCAGTTTTAGTTACCACAGTAGAATAAGTCTTAGTTGGCATAATCTGTTTCGGCTTAGCCCCCATACGTCGGAACTCCTCCTCATAATTGTTGTAGATTGAAAAATCACAAGTAAAGTCATTGTCTGTCCCTTTGCTTATTTCTCCTAGTTCAACAATCCCATGAAAGGCAGAAGAATCCAGGGCTGTGCTAACGCCAAAACCTGCACCTTGACCATTAGGTATTTCCAAAACAGAATCACTTCCGGTAAGCACGTTAGCTGGTTTCAAGGTCTGCTGCAAACTGTTGGCATTCACATTGGTTTGTGTGAATAGCTCACTTAAGCGAGTGACTTCCCTCTTCAGGATAGAGACTTTGGATTGAAATCTTTGCAGGTCATCTCACCGAACTGGAGAGTAGTTAGAAGGCAATTCTTCCAAGGAATCCATTAGTGATGACCAATAAAGCCAAACAAAAAAGTGTTTGATCAACCAACTAAGAAAACTGATCAGAATAAATGCTTAGTACAAATGAAATCCACCAGGAAGAAACACTCAGGTGAACATAGTACAAACACTACTTTATTACACACAATGATTTAGCGCTTTCATCCACTGTTCATTGTGTGTAAAAAAGTAGTGTTTATACTACATTCACCTGAGTGGTTCTTCCTGGTGGATTTCATTTGTACTAAGCATTTACTGTTATCAATTTTATGATTTCCTCAATGGTTTCAGAAGATGCTTACTCACCACAATTCCTGCACTATTTTGAGTCTGTTCTCCCCCCAAGTAGTAGACTCTAAATCCCAAGCCATGTGGCTTCACTGCAGTGCCCTTCCATCTTGCCATCTTGCAATATAACCATTCTGAGCTCATGCTTGGCAGGTTGATTAGTTTTCTGTTTAGCTTTTGTTCAATAGATATCCCATGTAAACTAGGCTAGGCAACTGGACACCAGCTACCTAGTAACTTTTTATGTCAGGATTACTGGGCTTTATGTCAGGCTCACACTGGTCAATAGAAGCACATAGACCCCTCCCATCATTAGCATGGGTTCCTGGTGTAGGTCAGGTCCTCAACCCACATATCACTGACAAATACTCATACTAGTTTTTGATTACATGTTACAGCTTTGGGTGACTAGAAATGACATAGCACAGAGACTATAATCCATGCTCTCCTATCTGCAGGATAATTCACACCACAGTTATTCCTAAATTGGTTAGTCTAAACTCTTTTGCTCTCCACAACTTCATTTGAATTTGGGTGACTTTGAGGTGGAAACACCCATCATGATTTTGGGAGTTGGGAAGAATCATTCAGAGACATGGGCAGTACATGCAAACTGCAGACAGGCATTGGCTAAAGCTGAAGCTCAAACTCTATACCTTGAGCTTGGGAAATGAAGATCTTATTCATCATGACAACCGTGTCTTACAGTGGAAAGATGTACTTGATAAAACAGGACAACACAAGTTGGTGTTGGTAGTGTGGATATGAATGCTCATACTGGGACAGACAGAACAGGATATGAGGACTGCCAGGGTCCACATGCGTGGGGTAACAGGAATAAAGAAGGAGAGTCTGTTGTAGACTTCTCTGTAACAATGGTGGCCAACACATGGTTCAGCAAGAGAGACAGTCACAAGACTGCATGCAGGAGTGGCCAACATGCAACTCGGATAAATGTTCTCCTAATAAGGAAAGGACATTGCAGTTGAATGAAAGACTGCAAAATCATCCCCAGTGGAACAGTCAGCCCACACCATAAATCTCTGGTAGTCAGAATCAGTTGCAAGCATAGGTCAGAGAAGGCTTTGATGTCATCAGAGACTAGGATGAAGGATTCAGGCCGGTCCCATTGTGCAACATTTACTTCAAGTGAAAACATATTCTACTTATAAAAAATAGCAATTTACTGTTGAAGTGGTCACATCTTTTATTTATCAAATTATCAATTTGCAGTCAAAGCGCTGAGACTTGTCAAAGTACTCTTTGCAAAAATTGTAAAGTTTAATCAGTAGAACAAATTTGTTTCCTTATCTGTATTGAGCTCTGTTATTTAAAGTGCATAATGCGTTTCCACTGAGATGATTTCTCTTGTAAAGTACATTTTGTGTACTATGATTCTGTCTTTCATTTGTATATCATGTGTTTTGTACTTTTGTCTTTATGTATTGCCTTCTTGTCTGTGTCATGGCTAAAAATGGTCCTTGGTCCACTCTACTCACCTTTTTAACGAATGCAGCATAAATAAAATAAAATAAAGTACAAGAGTTCAAAGAAGTGAAGAATGCTAGCATTTCAAAACAACATATGTGTAGACTATATAACAGATATGTAACCAAGCAAGGTATTTAAGGTACGTAAGGAAAGCTGGTAATGGAATGCAGAAGTGCAGGAAGTTATCAAAAGAAAGGAGAGCAGGAAAAAAATTAGAGATGGTTTAGGCTGAGAAGGAATACTGGCTGGCTAAAACACATATTAAGAGAGCAGACACAATAACAAAAAATAAAACATTTAAAGCGCTCTACTACCTTCTGGAAAGTGTTGCATCAGACAGCAGAAAGAAATTCTGTCAGGTTGCAGGGCAAAGACAGAAAGATAAAGAAGATAGCCATCACTCACCCCTCATAAGGGATGCCAGCAACAATCTGCTCACAAGTCCACAAGACATCAAAGGCAGATGGAGGAAGTACCTTTTAGTTTTACAGATATGTATGGTAGCTATAATTACTAGATCCTTTAAGCACCACATATTAGGAAGACCTGTAAAATAAAACTGTTAAAATGTTTAATTCCTAATACATAGTTATCCTGAGGATTAATTTCAAGGACATGGCAGCATCCAGATAACATGTCACCTCTACTTTTAACCCATTAAGCTGTCTACTTAACAGTTAGGTCATGGCTAGAATTTGGCACCCATAAAACAACAAAGTATAAAGACTTCTCACCTTTTTGTGGATGATTTAAAACTGTATAGTTCATTAGATATGGAACTGAAAGTACAAATGCAAGTGGTCAAAACTTTTACAGCTAATATAAGAATGTCATTTGGTCTTGAGAAATGTGCAAAAGCAACCATTAAAGCAGGAAAGCTGCAGCACCAAGAAAACATCAGTTTGGGACAAGAATGTCATATAAAAGAACTTGAGCAAGAGGGAGTGTATAAATATTTGGGAACTGATGAACGATCAACAATAAAACATGAACAAATGTGAATAAAACATAGTAAGGAATATTTTTGAAGACTAAAATTAATATTGAAAACAGCATTGACATCTAGGAACAAAGTCCAAGTTATAAACCAATTTGATCTTTCTCTCCTAACTTACACTTTTGGAGTGACTGACTGGATCGATTGGACAGGAAAACAGGAAGGATGCTTCATGCTTATCAAATGATTTATAAAAATCATTGTATACCAAGACTATATATTCCCCATTCTGAAGGTGGTATGGACCTCCTCAAAATTGATTACATGTATAGATCTGCATTTGTAGGACTACATACATATCTGCTGACATCACAAAATCCAAATGTACTGAAAGTTTTAAAATGTGAGGAGAATAACCTTAAGAGGACTTCCATGTCTACTTTAGCAGAAGCATATCGGTGTCAAGTGGGAATAGAAATCATACCAAAAGTAGATGAAAGTCAGGCAACAACTGAATGTACCAAAAAACAAAGGAAAGAATATAAGGTGAAGGATCGGGTCTATATTATATCATCGAAAGCTTAAAAAAACAAACGATGAATAATCGACACCATGTAAGAGAAAGCTTACAATCTCAAAAACTCAGAACAGCGATTTTTGTCCAAGGGAAAAAAAATCACTGTTCCAAAAAAAAAAAAAAAAAAAAATTGAAACACTACATAAAGTGGGGGGCTTCATTCCCACACCCCCCCACTTAAATATACCAACTCTGAGATCACACTACAGTGCCGAAAATGGCAAAGTAATGGAAGCGGCCAAGCAAATTCTTTCCCTGAGAAAGAATTCGCTTAAAAGATGCTTCACTATTTTGCTTTTTTGTTGTTTTAAGTCCGACCAAGACACATTTAATAGAATGAGTCTTCAATCATCTAATACAAGCCTGAAGGATCAGATGAAAAGGAAAGAGATATGGAAAATGCATAATTATAGTTGCAAGTACAGAAAACTCTTGGAACAACCTCATGATCGATCACAGGAATGGATAAGAAGAGGTGAATTTAAACCAAAAGATGAAAGGTTAATATTGGTGGCCCAAGATAGTGGACTACATACATGTTGGTTTACAAAGTCCATTGAACATGTGGGAAAAAGAAACAAATGTAGGTTTTATAAAACAAAATTGGAAACAGTCACACATCTTGTTTCTGGTTGTGATATACTAATGGCAGCAGGACTGTATACTGAAAGGCATAATAATGTGGCAAGACTGAGTGCATTGAGGATTGTGCAAACATTATAATACTGAAGTAGTTGAAAAACACTGGAAACATGAGCCACAAAGCATAATAAAAAATTATGAAGTTTATATCACATGTCATCACCTATTGCCAACAGTTCAAAAAATAGATGTGAGAAAAACAGGTATATAGTACCCATGAAAAGAAGACAAAACTAGCACTGATCATTGAAATTGCTATACCCAGTGACTACGGTGTCTTATGTACAAAGAGACACAAAGTCATAAAATACCAAGAGTTGCTGGCAGAAATGAGGGCAATGTGGAAGAAGGATACTCAGACAGTTCCAATAGTAGTAGAAGCAATGAGTCTTATAAAAATAACCTACAATCATATTTAGATATGTTACCAATTCATGTAACTCCATATGAATTGCAGAAGGAGTCATTACTGGGCACATTGCGGGTGCTTCGAAGAGCACTTCTGCCTAACATCAAAGATTGAAACAATACTTATTTCATTAACTTTAATCATACTTCGACTTAAGAATGGGGTCCATTCCCATCATGGTATTAGAAACCCAATAGTCCTGGAGAAATTTAAAAAAGACAGAATCGATAACTGTCAATGTTGCAAAGAATGTATGAGTATTGGCAGGTAGTATTGCTCAAATAATAGAATACAAAGTTGAGTTTTTAATACTGAATTATGCAGGAAAAACAATTATGTTTAAAACAGTTTATTGTGCTTTAAAATGTTCCTGTGATGAGTTGTTATATTACTGATGTGTTTCATTTTAAATGTCATGATTACCAAAAAGGAGGTCAACAGAAGTGTGAATAGTGGACCCTGGAAAACTGTGCTATTGCCCATTTCAGGAAGTGCTGAGCTTCTGAAATGTAATCTTGTATAAGAAGCACTGAAGAGCTGAGATAGTGATGTTGAAGTTGAGTTTGTTTGCATAAATTTCAGATCTCTTTCATTAATACATCCTAACTATGGCAGAGACCTTGCCTGCATATGCTGATCTCCATTTGCCAGTTTTCCATGCTTTTATGATTGGCATGGAATACAAGTACTCTCCAAAATATACCAGTGCACTGTATTACTGGAAATCTGTGATTGTCCAGGATTGTTGCCATCCCGGGTAGATATGCTTCATCTGGAATATCAGGAAATGGTGAATACTGACCATACGGTATTCTAATGTAGGGCTGTTTATCACTTTCACAGGTACTGGAAATCTATAATTTACCTTTGTTGCTTCAAGAAAATCAAGTATTCTATTATGAGCAATGGTTTAGAAAGAATATACTTAATAAGGACATATGCATATAGTATAACCAAAACAAACATGCACATGAAAATTGGTACTGACTGGAGAGAAAATATATATAAAGGTCCTTGAATGTTCACTATGTTTAGTGTAAGCTCAGCAATGCATTTTCTGAACTTCCAGTATATGCCAGCTGTAAATAGGAATCCTTCTCAACTACAAACATTCTCTGCCACAGAACTCATTGACAGACTCGAGAATGAGACAGTAAAATGAAGGAAGGATTCAGTTTTCTCACAGGGAGAAGGAAACTAGCATATAGATCCAATGCATTTTCCATATTTTAGGTAAATTCTAAATGTTAGGTTTAAACAGCTGCTTACTATAACCTATGAGTAAACTTGTGCAGTGTCTACAAATGCCATATCTGTAGATTTTCTTGTATGCTAGCATTAACTAAGGCCTCTTTGTACAAAACTGTATGCTGCTGTGTGTTTTTATAAAATACTCAGAATGAAAAACTGATGGGTAGTACATTTTTCAAAATATAATGCAAAGATAATAGTAAGTTAGCAGTAGTTTGACATAAGGTTTGCTGCTGGAAATAAAGCTGCTATTTCCCTTTGCACAGTTTGCATCCCATTATACAGTTTGCAAACCTCAGTGACCTGCTTGTTTCTGTGTAGGCACTGTTACAGAGATATAGGGCCTGTAACTTACTCTTCTGCCCTGGCACATCAGTAGAAAGCATTGCTTGCCAGTATATTTAGCAAACTCTGCAACTGTACAGAAATTTCAAACATATAAACAAAAAGTTACAGTGAGAAGTGGCAGCTGTAAAAAAAAAAACAAGTTTTGCAGACTGAAGTTGAAAACAGAGCTGACGCTGCCCTTCTTTTATTGATCCCCTGTCTACTTTACTGTCACTATTGTGTTCTAATGGAGAGGTCCTGCTGAGAAAGTGCTGCAGCATACTTCCTTCTCCCTAAAGAAATGTTATTTTAAAAGTGGACTGCTTTCGTTAACAACACCTGCAACAGAAAGGACTGGATAGGGCAAGTGATTAATGCACTAGAATCCTTCACCCCAGTGGCCCAGATTTAAATGTAGTTCATCTCTTAAATAAAAATGTTCCACTCTGCAATACATAAGAGACTAGAAAAAACTGTAATTGTTCATTCCCCCTCATACCTTTCGACCTCTTGGTGCAAGAAATCTGGACAAAGCCAAAAATAATGGGGGAGGGGGCAAAGGCCGAAAAATAAGGACAGGGTTTAAATACTGATCTTATAAACTTAGAAAGTTGCAAGAATAACAGGATTTGTGTTATAATGCATTTTTCTATGAAGTCTCAAACTCAAATGCATGTCATTATTTAGTGGCTGCAATCTCAGTGATTTGCAAGAAAATTAATTATATGAGGAATCAACAAGAAATATGAGGCAAAAATCTAGGCATTCTGCAAAAATCTGGACAGTTGACAGGTACGTGCCCCCTATAGACACACTCGCACGCGCGCGCGCACATGCGTGCGCACACACACACACACACACACACATGCACGTATACACACACACACACACACACACACACACACACATGCATGTGTACACAGTCAGTTTAACAAACTGATAGGTTTAAATACAAAAAGAGTGGATTAAATAAAGAAGAAAAGAATTATTACACTTGAACGATGTCTGTTTCATGGTCTTTCCAAATAGTGAAAAACTACACTGATTCATGTCTCCTACTACTATTTTTGGATTTGCCTCATAACACCTAATACTATCAGGCTGGCTACAATAGGGAACCAGCTGCACTGCCTCATAACACCTAATAAGATCAGGCTGGCTACAGTAGGGAACCAGCTGCACTGCCTCATAACACCTAATACTATCAGGCTGGCTACAGTAGGGAACCAGCTGCACTGCCTCATAACACCTAATACTATCGGGCTGGCTACAATAGGGGAACCAGCTGCACTGCCTCATAACACCTAATACTATCAGGCTGGCTACAGTAGGGGAACCAGCTGCACTGACTCATAACACCTAATACTATCAGGCTGGCTACAGTAGGGAACCAGCTGCACTGCCTCATAACACCTAATACTATTGAGCTGGCTACAATAGGGGAACCAGCTGCACTGCCTCATAACACCTAATACTATCGGGCTGGCTACAGTAGGGAACCAGCTGCACTGCCTCATAACACCTAATACTATCGGGCTGGCTACAATAGGGGAACCAGCTGCACTGCCTCATAACACCTAATGCCATCAGGCTGGCTACAGTAGGGGAACCAGCTGCACTGCCTCATAACACCTAATACTATCGGGCTGGCTACAGTAGAGGAACCAGCTGCACTGCCTTATAACACCTACTACTATCGGGCTAGCTACAGTACGGGAACCAGCTGCACTGCCTCATAACACCAGGCTGGCTACAGTAGGGGAACCAGCTGCACTGCTTTATAAAACCTAATACTATCAGGCTGGCTACAGTAGGGAACCAGCTGCACTGCCTTCTAACACCTAATACTATCAGGCTGGCTACAGTAGGGAACCAGCTGCACTGCCTTCTAACACCTAATACTATCAGGCTGGCTACAGTAGGGAACCAGCTGCACTGCCTTCTAACACCTAATACTATCAGGCTGGCTACAGTACGGGAACCAGCTGCACTGCCTCATAACACCAGGCTGGCTACAGTAAGGGAACCAGCTGCACTGCTTTATAAAACCTAATACTATCAGGCTGGCTACAGTAGGGAACCAGCTGCACTGCCTTCTAACACCTAATACTATCGAGCTGGCTACAGTAGGGGAACCAGCTGCACTGACTCATAACACCTAATACTATCAGGCTGGCTACAGTAGGGAACCAGCTGCACTGCCTTCTAACACCTAATACTATCAGGCTGGCTACAGTAGGGAACCAGCTGCACTACCTCATAACAGCTGATACTATGATATGGCTAAAGGATAAAAGAAAGCGCTATAATTACTGTAGTAGTAGTAGCAATGTGTAAAAAAAATGTAAAAGTGACAGGCTACGTAGGGTCAAGAAGGAAATCAGGAATAGTGGCAAATTCAACTAAATAGCTTTACCCAATAGGATAATGTGATTTCTACCTAACCAGTAAAAGAAATGGACAATGCCTTGTCTAAGTCAGTGTATCCAGATTCAGTAAGTGTAACAGCTACATATAATGTAAATGAGTAGTTTAAAGTGCTGTAACAGTAGAACAGTCAGTCAGGTGATAAAAGTATGTCACAAAGGTAACCTGGTACTGTAGCTTTAAATACCTTAACACTATAGTAATTAGAACAAGCAGAACTGCAACAAAACCAGTGATCCAAAGTGCAGTTACTAAGATAATAAGTAAATGTGTTTTTACATCCCTACTATGAGCAGCAGACAACACTGCACTATTATCTTAAATAATGCTAGTAGTAACAGTACCAAACCAAGACACAATTGTGCAGTATTATTTAAACATAACTACAGTCAGCAAATGAAAAAGTGACAGCAGTACAACACCAACAAGGAGCTGAAGAGCAATGCAATAGTTCAGAACAGAAGTCCTAATTTCAGCATTGTGTTCATAAGATGTGCAGTTAATAAGTTAATATGAGACAATGATTTCCTTGTATGAAATAAGGAAGTATAAAAATCAGTCATAATAGTACAAAAGGATTGTGAAAAATAAGGTTCTGACATTTATATCATATAGAACAAGATGAGAGGCTCTCTTAACCTTTGTAGAGTAGGATCTCTTATTTGAATTCTAATAGGAGATAACCTCTGCCCCTGCAGAAGCTGGCTTATCAAAACACAACCAAACTGGTCAGTCAAAATCAAGCATTCCTATTCTTCACTGGAACCCAAGCTCAGGTATATGTCGTGAAAAAAACTCTATGCTAACCAAAGTATGGAATGCTGCAGACCCAGTCCTAGGAAATCAATGAAGTTCTTGTAATGTGATGAATCAGCAGGAACCCAGCTAGAAATCTGTATTATTTCTAACAATGCCTCTAGAAAGATCAAGGAGTACATAAGAGAAATGTTTCTGTCAGATGTGAACCTTTGTCAGTCTGATAAGAAATAAGTTGTCATGTCCTATAATGGAGAAGGGGGTTAAGGTAGTTTTTAAACAACTTTGTAACATAAAGTTGCTTTTACCATATGGGATGAACAGAATGGGCTTACATTCAATTTAAACTGAGTATTATATTAGTCTCTTACACAGTCTTTTAATGATATTTTGGTCACAGGTACTAACCCTTCCTTAATGTTGGAATAAAATATAGTAGTTACTGCTTAAGCCAGGAAAGGACTCAACAAGAACAGAAAGGTACCAGCTAATATCCCTTATAAATACAGGAACCAAACTACATGCAAAGGCACAAGTGACTGTAATAAGTCATTTAGTTCTCTTCCTCATCCATGAGATGTGAGCAGGTTATATAAAAGGAAGGTCAAGTATTGATCACATACAATAAGTATAAGAATTCTTACCTTTCCAAAGATATATTTATTGATTTTGAGAAAAACTTTGGTGTAGTTTTATGGTATTATCTCTGGGAAACATTTTGATGCAGTTTTATGGTATTATCTCTGGGAATCTCTGGTGACATCTGGCTTCACATCAGTCATTACTACCAGTATTGAGGAATTATATTTGCAACCCAGAGTGATTATATTAGCAGGACTACAATTTCTAAAACTTCTGCCTTTAGGAGACATACAAGGCAAAGCTGTTCACTTTCTCCTCGTTTACTGATGGCCATAAATGCCTCATTTAGGGGACTTGCTGATCACCCTGAGACCAAGGGTTGAAAGCTAAATATTAAGAAAATTAAGAGCATGATGTTTGCTGATGATTGTTTGACTTTGGCTAGTGACATTTAAATTTTGATAGAAATATTTTCACAGTTTAAAAACTAAGATGGCCTTAAAGTGAATATATCCAAGACTGAAATACTCACCATTAATGCAGCAGTTATCAAGTTAGGAAAATAGGAACATCAGCTGCCTTTTAAATATTCTACTAAGGTCCTCAAGTATTTAGACAAAAAGAGGGCTATAAACCATCAAAGCTAGTAATGAACTTGTTTGAGTGGCCTCATGTGCATCAGGTCCAGGAAGTAAACCCCAAATATATTCACTGAAGGCAAACAGTCAAATCAGAAAGAGTTGTTGTTGTTGTCTTTTGGCTTTTCCCGGTTAGGGGTCACCACAGCTGAACTCCAGAAAGAGTACAAAATTAAAAATGCAGCTTGAGTGCTCTCAACTACTGAATCACTGTGCAACCCTGGTAGCTTGTTTTTTGTATGTTTACAGCTAATAATTTTAAATTATAGTCTGGTCACCTACCTAATACTATACAAACTGTGTCATAGTAACTACCGCACATCATTTGAAGCCATAACACACACCCCCACTTCCTTTTACTCTGTCTCTCCCCTATCTTTCTCCGGCTAATGTGCTCACACCTATTTTGCATGTAATTCTATGCTGCCCTTCACAATAGCTAGCACGCTGATATAGGATTATTTTCCCACTGCTTGTTTTTTCCAGGTCTTTCCCAGTTCCAGCATCTATTCCTTCTCAACTCTTTGCAGTTGTCTCCTTTCACATTTCCTGTCTTACTGTGTATAATTAAATTACTCTTTTCTAACTCAGCATAGTCCTCCAAGACTCCGGATACCAAATTGACATGATACACTTACAGATAGTCTCTGTAATCGCATATTGTTGTTCCAAAGAAGGTCCAACCCACCCCGTTCCCCCTCCCTATGCTCAGGATCACTCCACTCCTCTACCCTACCCCATTCCCACCCACCCACACTTTCATTACATTTATACCTAACCTAACCAAACCCCTGCACTCAACAGCCAATCCTCACCCACCTTCCCAGAATCCTCACTATCCTCACCTACCAAATCCATCCCCTCATCTCATTTCTCTCTACACATCCACCTCACCCACAAACCATGCACTTCCTCTTCTCCATTCTTACTAATACTCTGCTTCACCACTTTCTTTACCTCACCTACAACTCCACCTCCCCCCACTCATACCACCTCAAACATCTCCACTCACTGACACTACCACTATCCACACTTCATCATAATCCAACTTGTATGTTAACATTAACCTACAACTCTTCAATCAACCAATCTCCTCTCACCTCCCAAACACTTCTGTACCCAACATCCTAGTTCCCCACTCACCAAATACCACAAACTAACAATCAAACTTAGACTTCTCCTAATACACTCCATTTCACAAATAAAAATGTGCTGACATCCATCCCAACCCTTGTCCCAATGACATCAACTCTCCATGTTTACTATCTTTCTCATGTCCTAGACCTACAACCTGTAAGCAATCCAACATACACTCTCATCCCTACCCCCCTTCACAAAATATCTAACTCTGATATGCTTCTTCTTAATATCAATCTCCATAGGATCATAAATAAAATCAGTGAATTCCATGCTATCCTAGCCACCTACTCACCAGATATAGCCATGATAACTGAAACCTGGCTAAAGCCCCATATTACAGACAGTGAAATTCTCACTATAGGCTATAACATTATAAGGAAAGACAGAGTTAACAAACATGGAGGTGGTGTTGTTGTTGCTGTTATGTTTAAAGACACCCTTAAAATTGTACAACTATCCTGCACCCCTCCGGATCTACCCAACTCTGAAATACTGGCTACCTGCCTTGAAATCAACCAAAACAAAGCTATAGTTATCATAGCCACCTATCTTCCACCCAGCAATAACCTTCCCAGCATAGAAAATCTACTTCACTGGGCAGCTACCAAATTCATCCAAGAAACTATTGTGCATGGTGACTTTAACCTGGATTGGCAAACCTGCACATCAAATAACCCATCCAACTTTATAAACCTTTTCAACTTCACCAAAACAATAACCTGTCCAACTCGCACAGACAATCACACAAACAAGCAGTCAACATTAGACTGGATCCTAACTAACAAACCCAACCTAAGTTACCTAGCTGGTTGCCTACCTGATGCCCTCAGTGATCACTCTCCAACCTTTCTTTACAGAAAGTGTGTGCATGCACAAAGCAACATCATTTATAAATACATCATTACAAAGAAAAATTTCTCCCCCATTAATTTTAACCTCCTACTCCAACAATGTGACTGAACACCACTTAAACACCTACAGTAAGATGCTGCTGTCCAGTGATTTAATGAAACCTTCCTTTCAATCCTCAATACTCTTGTCCCCACTAGAAAAGTGTGTACTAAATCTAAGCTACTCCCATGGCAAACCAGACACCAAACTACTAATGAAGCATAGAGAAAAAACCTAGTCAGCATACTTTACTTCCAAAGACAAAGATGACCTCTTAACTTATCAGCAAAAAAGAAATCTAACAAAGAAACAGATCAGAAAAGACAAACAATCATACTTCCTATCCTGTCAACAGAAGCATCTAAACAACCCAAAAACATCTGGCAATCTGTCAGCCAGCTCATTAACCCTGTTCATACCTCTACCCCACCCCCAGTCACCACAAACAACTCAAACCCTATCTCAACGCAATTCAACACCCACTTCATCAATGCCATCACCTTCCTATTGGACATCCAACCCCCCCAGCCACTCTCTGTCTCAACCACTGCCCCAGATAATCACAACCCTTTCTCCTTTTCACCCATCCAAACTAATTATATAAAGACCCTCTTAACCAAATGTAAACCTTGCTGCATAGCTGCTGACAGACTCCCAAATGAATTCCTAAAACTTGCCACCCCGTCTACTGCTTACCCCATTTCAATCTTGATTAATCACTCTATTAAAGAACAATATGTTCTACTTTGTTGGAAAACATCTCATGTTATACCCCTCCACAAAGGTGGTCCCTCCAAAGAACTAACTATCACCCCATAGTGATCTTTCCCCCCTTGCAAAAATCCTAGAAAAATGTATTTATAACCAACTCATTAACTACTTCCTAAACAATAACCTGCATTCCAGTACTAAGCATGGCTTTAGACCCAAACATAGTACAAGCACCGTCCTCCTTACTTTCACTAACACCATCCAACACCTCATGAATGAAGGCCAGCTTGTGTCTTCCATCTTTCTCGATATGTCCAAAGCCTTTGATACCATATCCCACCAGGTACTACTTAATAAACTGTCCTCCTATGACCTCAGTCCTTCAACCCTAACGTGGTTCCATAGCTATCTTTCCAATCGACAACAGGCCACAAAATGGAAAAACTCTCTTTACCCGCTACTCCCCATCTCTGTGGGTGTACCCTAAGGTTCTATACTCATTCCTCTTCTTTTTATCATATTCACAAACAATCTTAGTTCTGCAACTCAACTAGTTTCCATGGTACAGTATGCCGATGATGCTACCCTTATCTGCTCTGACTCCTCACTCCATGAACTCCAAGAAAAAATGCAATCATCTTTTCAGGACATCAAAACATACCTCTCTCAGCACCAACTCATTTTAAATCTGAACAAAACCAAAATCATAGGTTTCAGTAACAGAAAACCCAAATCTTCCTTACCCTGTCTCTCAATCACCGCTGCAAATGGAACTAAGATAGTTCCCACTAACCACACTAAACTTTTGGGCATTACTATAGATGATAACCTCAAATTTAATATATTTATCACACAAACTATCAATAAAGTCCACATCAATCTAAGCACCCTATACAGGGCCAAACCATACCTAACTCCCAATCGCAGGTTAGCCACTTCTCACACACACCCCTGCTATCTACCCTCCTGTATGATTCACTTATATACACAAACCTTTGAAAATCAGGCCTCAACAACCTTGAAGCATGCTACAATAAGATTGCTAAATATGCCACTAATCATCCACACAGATCCCACCACTGTGCAGCCCTCTCACAGCTAAACTGGTTAGAGCTACCTAACCTGTTATTACTTAATCGGCTAACCTTAACCCACAAAATAATCTATCACCCCAGTGACTGCCCAGCAATCTCCCACTTTATCAAACCTTGAAACAAAATTAGAAATCTCAGATCCTCTAACAAACTTTTACTCAAGGTTTCCAACTCCTATAACTGTCACAGCGATTCTTTCTATTCACACATAATAGCCAAACTCTGGAACACTCTTCCAGAGACAATAGCAAAAAAACCCAACCACAACCAGTTCATATCCCTCCTAATGGGACACCTGACTAACCACTGGCTGTGCTCATGCACTCACCTGGATAATTATTAACCCACTTCTATTACTGTTCTCAGCAAAACTCCCATTCTTCTGATATGAATTGTCTCTTAGCATAGAAATTACTCCAGTACTTGTATTGTTCTATTGCTTGTTTTTGTACTATTGCCTGTATTGTTCTAAAGCTTGAACAGTACTATTAAGATTGCTTGTTCTTGTATTGTACTGTACTATTGCCTGGATTGTATTCAATGAAATAATCTTTGAAATGTTGTTTTTGTTATACTGTGGAACTTTTCTCCCTGGGTCTCCACTGAAAATGGGCTCCTAGCCCAGTCGGACACTACAAATGTAATAAATAAGAAAAAATAATACATTTTCTAGTAACTGCTCTTTGGGCAGCCATCATAATTGGACACAGCAAGGCCTTACCATGTCTAGACAATTCCAATTCTGTATCATAGCTCAGAAAAGTCATTGCCTTCGTCACACCAATCTCCCCACCTAAAATCTCCAACATTGCATCCCACAGGGAACTCTCAAAGTCCAACTCACAACACTCCCAGAAAATATGTTCCCAATTACCTTTTTCTTCCCTGTCACACCTCCAACATTTGTTGTCTACCTGAGGAAAAAAATTCTGGAGTCAACTTGGGGTATAAAAACATCAATGCAAACATTTCCAAGCAAAAATTCTAAATCTTCTAGATTTTGTTGCATATTTGGGAGACATACATACATCCTCTTATTGTTTCTTTGTGAATTGCTTATCCAGTCTCTCCTCCCAATCCTTTCTAACCTCCTCTGATTGATTCTTATACTTATCATGCAGTATTTCATGTGCTCTACTAATTATTCCTTTTTTAATAGCAGCTTCTGTTCTAGATTCTACTAAAAACTCTACCAGTGTGCGTCTTTCATTTAGTACTCCCCTATTTCTTTCTCTTTGTCTATACTATGATTTTCAAACATTGATAAGGAAGGCAATTTCTAACCTGCCATCTAAATTAATTCTTGTCATCTTCCCATTCTATCGTCTTTCCCTCTCTAGTTATTTACTCCCGATACCTTGGCTCCTTTGCCAGTTTTCTTCAATGAATTCCAGTCCCCTGTTGCCTATTGTCTATATCACAATTGCAGTCATCCCTATCGGCAGAATCTCCTTTCTTCATTCCCATGTTGGCTTAGTTCTTATGATACTTTCTGCTATATTCTGTATGATTATTGCTGTTCTCCTTAAAGGCCTGCATCCAAAATATCTGTCTTTTCTTTGTTTCTTGAACTTCCCCAATTTCATCATCATCCCTTTCCACTTTGAATTATAGTTTTATGCATGTGTTATGTACAAGAGCCTTAATTGTGTAGCTCTGAAATACCCCTTCAAATTGGGTAATCCTAATCCACCTTGTTCTACTGGAAGAATCATCTTATCCCACCTTCTTTCTTTAAAGTTTTTCATGTACACTGCAGGCAACTTACTTCAGGCAAAGGGGCACAGTAGTATGATTAAAATTAATAGGTTCATAGCTGTTTACTAGGCTAACAACCACAAGGGCCTCTTTAAGCATAGCCATGCATCCCAAATCTCTAGCAAGTTCTGATACCCTTGATAAGTGTAAGCATGGGCCTGGGAGATGAATCATTTACAGGTCACCTGTGTTCATTAGAGACATGGGTTCCAAACCAGGGATGAATTTCTGATTTCACATCCAATTGTCCAAGTTGGACTTGAATTGGGTTAGGGAGGAAGTCTGCCTTACATGGATGGGGAGCCTGTTCCATAGATGGGGTAGTCTTTGGGATACATACCTATCTCTCCAGCAGGTCCTATTTATAACATAGACAAGGTGTAAGTCTTTAGAATGGATAATTCTGGTGCTGTTTGTTTTGTGGATATGCAGGAGGTCCATCAGAGTGGGGCTTGACAATGCCCTGCATGCCAGGCATAGATCTCCCCTCAAAAACCATTAAGAGACAGAATACAGGGATAGGGCCTTGAGGCAGTCTGCATAGGACATTTTACTTGCATCCTGTATTCTTTTAGTGAGGAATCAATGTGGAAGCTCCAGTTCCTGGATATGCCTGGTTAGGTACATACCAAAGGGGGCATTATATTCAATGATAGGTCTGGTGAATGTAAATACAGTGGCACAATGACTTTCTTGGACTTAGATGCCATACCTCTGTTTATAAGTTGTGCAACATAGAATGATTTCCTCACCACTGTAGACATGTGATGGTCAAAGGCTAGATTACTATCTATGTGTGTCCCTAAGTCCCTGACTACTGGGTCAACTCTAAGGGGTGTCTTGTCAATATGATAGTTACCAAGGATGAATGACTTCCCAAAGGATACTATTGTCCATTTCTTAGCATTTATTTTTAGTCCATGGCTCCATTATTCATCTAAATATCCTATTTATTTATACACATAACATATATGCGCACACACATGAATCATTGTTTATTTTATTTATTTGTGTTTGATAACTGGGGGTTCATAGCCATTCTTTTCACACTCAAGAAACATAAAAATCACATAACACTGTATATGTTGCACAGTAAATAATAAGCTATTTCAAAATTAGAATGAAACAGAAAAGATATCATAAAATATGTGTTTGAAATGTTATGTATTGCATATAGAATGCAATACAGGAGTAGTGATAGTGTAATATATATACTGAGTGTCTATTTGATAAAGACAACGTATATCAAAGTCAGGCAAAATGATCAGAAGAAAATCCACACTATATGTTGAACATTTTTGGGGGGGGTAGGTTGTATAACTAGGGGATAAGGCAAAAACCTTTCCAAATTTGTAATCTTTTTATCTTTTCTGGGGAAGGTAAGTAAGCTAAGGTTGGTAGATGACGTTAAAGTTTATATCTGAGTAATTAATGCTGTTAGGCTAAGTTTAGGAGTCAAGGAAGAAGAATTATGGAGCTTTTGAGATATTATTGTTTACCTCTGAAGCGTTTGCCTTCCATACTTTCAGTCAACACATTTCAGTTTGTGTTGAAAGATTATGTAGGTATTGACGTTTTTCAGAAGGCAGGCAGTGATTCCTAAATTTTCCTAAAGTTTGGAGGCTAACACTGAAAGCTCATGGTTACTACACACAAGTATCTTATGAAAGGTATGGAGAGATAAAATGTTTGAAAGGCATAACCTAAGGTGCTATTGTGAGCGCTGTTATGAGATCCTGCCTGTGGCAAGGGAAATGGATACAACTGCAGTAGTTTACAAATATAAATAAGGAAGCCCATTAGTAGGTCCACTCAGTGCTGGATAGGAAACCATCTGGCTTTTGTTAAGACCTAACAGTTTCATTCTTAATATGGAGCAAGACCAATAACTCAATATATTTTGTTAAAATTAGCTACATGGAGAATTTGTGTTTTTCATATGGAGCAGAAGTAATGGGCCTGTAAAAGTTGTGCTAGTACAACCCTTTTTTTAACTGCTATTCAGAAGAATTTGTTAATTTTTACATTTGTCATTTGTATGACATTTTTATGTGATGTTGAAAGTTTAATCTTTAGTTCAGACATATCCTTAGACACCAAAATTTGCCAGTGGTCTCAAATGCATTAGGTGAATTTATTAGGATGTCCCAGGCTTTTTGTGTATGTAGTAGCTATTGCTATGAAAAAGATTTAGCTTCTCTGTAATTCAGAATCAAATACGAGTGAATTAACAAGATATAAAAATAATCATGATCCTATTCTAAAAGAAATCTCATATCATTCTATTGCACAGTACTGCAGAGTGTAATACTCATGAGATTGATTCAGTCTGGCATACCAAAGTAATAAACAAATAACAGATACATTCTTACCATATCAGTCAATCAAGACCTTCCTTTACGGCTCTTTGGTAAGTAGGCAGGGTTCACCTACTCTACCAGTTATCATTTAGGGAAAAGACTAGGAAGATGCCATATTTAAGGACACGTGCACCTCTTCTGATGAATGATATATTGTTATATTCCAGTTACATAAGTAAGTACATCCTGAAGTTCCTTAGATTGCCCCCTTGCCACAAGGAAGAACCTTCCTAAAAGCAAGAAATGACAATGATGATTTGACACCTACTGTTTTAACAAGAATATACAAATGCATACTCACCTAACTTACTTGGATTCCCAGTTTCTAAGAGTGGTGAAAGAGACACTCCTCCATGTTTGATAGAGCATTGCTGACCCATCAAGAATGGTCATCTCACTGGTAACTAATATAGTAAGACTATATCTCTTATATTTAAGGGATCCTCCCTTCTGGTTCTTAGTTGGGGCAAATTTCAAGTAGTAACCAATGGGGTGGAAGGTGTCAGAGGACATCATAAACTCAGTAGCTTAGAAATCTGTGTTGGACTACTGTTTACCCAAATGTGGCCTGATTCAGGGGTGAGATAATGATGAATGATGAACGTTATTACCAAACACCAAGTGGCCATTTCTTAGACATCCACAACCTAGACATTATCGAAAGATGCATTGAAGTCATTTACTTCTGTGCTTGAGTGAGTATTGACTATGACATTTGACACTGAGAATAGTTACCTAATGGCATAAGACAATACACCTGTAGGTCCACCTGGAAAGTGCTTGACTGGCAACTGCAAGCAACACTATCCTCAGATCCTTACACCTCCTAATAAGATCCATAATACAAATAAGTCTAACACATTTTACTACCCACATGTGAAAGTTCCCATGCTGCATGGCATGTGATAGATTCCAAATGTTAAGGATATGGACATGGAACAGAATGACATGGCAACTGAAGGTGGTTCACAGTGAACAGCGGCCTACAATAGGCCTGGTATTGATTTAGACTATGCGTGTTAACTGAGTGATTCCACAACTGCAACTCAAGCTCTCAGCCAACAAACAATTTTGTGATGTCCAGCCCTGGAGATGTCAGTTTTGGTGTGAAGCAACCTAATTATCTGCCTTCAAACAGAACCTGATGGCTTATTTGGGCTTGGAGAGTAGGCCATACATCTCAATGTCTTTCTTCAGTAATTCTGAATGAAGCCAAAAATAATGGGGCATGAAAGTCCAAAATCAAGAGCATTTTTTAATATTGCTCTAATTCACTCAAAAACTTAATATAACTTTCATCAACATTCATTGTCTAGAAGCAGTATGAACGTCATATGTCTGGCCTTATTAACTTACAATTATCCTCAGTTATTCTTGGTGATTTCCCCAAAAATCAAAAATTTTATGAGCAACAGGGCAAAAATATGAGGCAAAATCATGAATATTCTACATAATCAAGGACAGCTGAGATGTATGACTGGTGCTGTCACAGGAATGGAGCCTTTGGTCCTAGTTACCATCAGTGTGAGACTGGTACACTCAAAAATGTCATTCCTTCGTATCATGTTTGTCAACCAGAGTTTCAAGTCAGTCAGCTTGGGGAGAAGATGAGGAGTGCAAAATCCCCAGTAAACACCTTTGTATATAAGAATCTCAGTGGGTCTTTTTTTCTTTCCTTTTTATCTGTCAGTTTGATCCTTGTCATTGAGTTATCTGCACTTATGAGGTTTTCATATCTATTCTCTGACCTCTAACTAGGTTAATGTCTTCCATTGAAATTATATTATCCCTAATGTCCATGACCAAATTGTCTGCAAAGAGGGTTTTTTTTCCATATGACCTGAGTGGAAATATACCATCATCAGAGACAATCTGCATCTTTATATAAACATGTAGCTATCAAAACCCTTGCATTAGTGCCTGTGTTCACTTTTGTACAATTCATGTAATGTCCTTTCTGACCTTAATAATGAGCCCACTTCTCCTTCTCCTTAGTAAGATGCAGCACCTAGTAAACAATGCTGGCACTCCTTATGTAAGGTCACATGATCTTCATTGGTCATATAAGCCTCATTCCTTATGTAAGTTCACATGATCTTCATTGGTCATATAAGCCTCATTCCTTATGTAAGTTCACATGATCTTCATTGGTCATATAAGCCTCATTCCTTATGTAAATTCACATGATCTTCACTGGTCATATAGGCATCATTCCTTATGTAAGTTCACATGATCTTCATTGGTCATATAAGCCTCATTCCTTATGTAAGTTCACATGATCTTTACTGGTCATACAGGCATCACTCCTTACGTAAAGTCACATTCTGTTCATTGGTCATATAGGCATCATTCCTTATGTACATTTGAATGATCTTCATTGGTCATATAGGCATCATTCTTTATGTAAGGGTGCATGCTCTTTGTTGGTCATACAGGCATCATTCCTTACATAGGTTCATGTGCTCTTTATTGGTCATATAGGCATCATTCCTTATGTAATGTCACATGATCTTCATTGGTCAAGTAGGCATCATTCCTTATGTAAGGTCACATGATCTTCACTGGTCATATGGGCATCACTCCTTATGTAAGATCACATGATCTGCATTGGTCATATAGGCATCTCTTACATGAAAAGAAAGCTTAGCCTACAACACTTTACTTCTTGCTCTGTTGTTTTTATCTTTATTAGGGAATTAAAATGTCCCTTATTTTGGGTTAATATTCTTGTCTTATGACCTTGTCGTCCTTCGGTCTCTTACTATTCTTAGATTCAATTCTCTTATGTTTTCAAGGCACTGCTCTCCCAGACCCATCCTCTTTTCTGTTTCTTAAACAGTAGCCCATATGATCACAGTTCTTTAATATGTTGCTATCATCTTTCCCTATCAAAAGACATTTCTTTATATATAGTTTCTTCCTGTACAAACTTAATACTCCCAGTTTCGCTAGCCCACATATTTCCCTTGCAACTAATTATATTCATATTATAATACCCCTTCATTTCCCTGACCTTCAGTGTGGTTATGCATCCTCCTTAAATGCCTTTTATTTCCCTTTGATGGCATAACATCATCGTACATCTCTTTGAAGAGGAGGTTAACCTACATCTGATTCTCAATATCACCATGACATATCCATTTCCACGAGGTATACTTTTCTATTGCTTAGTATTTTCAAAGAAAGTCCTTGAATCTGTGATTCATTTCAAAATAACTATATTTTATTTACTTATTTGCTAATTAGGGAGGAGAGCTGGTTAATTGACCCTTTTCAGTCATGACTTAGGTACAGCAGTATAATGACAATAAGTCAAAGCAAAAATCAATGACAATGTATAACATTTGACATGCAGAAAATAAGTTCATTTACCCATCTCCATCTTCATGTTCCATGAGCTGGTGAACCGAATTCATTACATTTTAATCATATGCACTCTTCTTCAAATGCATTGGCCTTATTTACATACAAATATAGGTGCCAGCAATTCTAGTACACCAGAAGTGGATGTTGACATTTAACTAGTAAGAACAATACCGCAATTTCAACAGTTTTAAACAAAATGAAGAAAAAACATTACTGGCTTCAACATCTGCTTCTTGTCCACATGCTTGCATTACATTTTCATAAATTTATAGATATTTCAAGGCTACTAAGTCTTATGACCATTCTTGCCTTGCCAGGACCCACCATCTTTTCTCCAGGATGGCCATACCAGTCAATCTTGAAGTAAATCAGTGGATACCCATCCAGTCATTTAAGTTATGCTTATGGGAAGATAGCGCACTGCACTGCTTAACATGAGGGGGTAGTTTTATTCCAGATGTTTATAGGGTGTTATGTTATAAACCTGTCTCCTCACTGTGTTTTATTTAGCATTTGGTGAAGATTTAGGTCTCTGGTCTAGTACTGTTGGAGATTTTGGACTAATGTCACAGTAGATGAGACAGAGATCTCCTCTAAAAAGACTATAAGACACCAAATAAGGGGACAGAGCTTCCAGCTTCTCTTCATTCTGTACTTTCTTCTTTTAATAGTCGTTACCCTTAATCTGCATGGCAAGTAGGAGGTAACAGAGGATATGATATAACCTTGTAGACTAGGCAGAGGTCAGCCAAAAAAAGTCTATATCTCATCAGACATATGCCCTTGATCTTCTTAGAGAGAAAAGGTCGTTCCTCAGGCTGGTTCATATGTTTAGATAGATACATACCAAAGTGACCATTGCAGTCTATTAAGGGCCTAATAAGGGTGGGGAGAGAGGGATGACAGCACCTTTGAATGCAGAGGAAATGCTTTTTTGTAATCAAATGGGTTAGTTAGAAAGATCGTCCAACAACAGGAGATATATGGTGGTCAAAGGAGAGCCCATTATCTTTAAAAATGCTTAGTTTCCTTATAGCAATGGCAATTTTGAAAAAGGAGTAGTCTTTAATATGGTAGGTGCATGGGGTGTCCTGCTTATTGATCGACATGACACTATACTTTTTGGCATTAAGCTTTAAACCATGGTCCTGACAGCATTTGCTTGTACATGCTAATCCCTTGTGTAAGATCTTGTTGTCCACCAGTAAGCAGATGATGGCTTCAGCTTTGCAGTCATCTGCAGACTTGGTCAGCCAAAGACCCCTGATAAAAGTGAAGAAAATATCAAGCAGTAATGGCTCCTATCTTGAGTTCTGTGGAACCCCACTATTAACTGGTCTTTTGGAGGAAAATGTGACTCCAATTCTGATTTGTTGGGCTGTGGTTGTGAACTAGTGGGTACACAAGGGTTTATATTTAAGTTGATTAGTTTCTCTATAATGCCCAGTGTGGAATAATACTGGCCTTGGCCAGGTCATGCTTAGCTGTGCACCAATTTGCCCTCATCATAGGTTCATAGATTAGTACTAAGCTAATTGCCCTTGTGAGTCATTTTAAGCCTAGCCAATTATCCCTTGTGAGACTCAAACCCTGCACCTTGTTCTTGCAAGGAAAACACCTTAACCATTAGGCCACCCCCCCAACCCTAAGTCATCCAGTGACTTAGTAACTTTTTTCAATGAAGTTCAAGTTATTAAGGCAGGATATTCCTTTCACAAACTCAAATTGGCTTGGGTCGAGCGACAGTCAGTTTGCAATTTCACATCTGCGTTCCATAATGACATGTTCCAGTTCTTTGCAGTATAGGCTGGTAAGGCTTGTGAATCTGTAGTTGTCAGGATCTGTAGTGGGGCCATCTGTACGCAAGGAAAAATCATAGCTATTCTTCAATATTGCAACACAAAAATAGATGAGAGGTTGAGCAGATTTAGGCATGAGTCATACTGCTTCGTATTGACAAGAAAGCACCCTGATAGCATATCAAGACCCATAAAGCCTGTGTTTTGGCCTATGAGACATAATTTTTCATTTTTTCAAAGGTGGTTGCTGGGGGTGTACATGCTATTGTTCAAGGGGAAGCTAGGAGGATAAGGGGAGAAGTTTAGCCTAAATGTCTTTGCTTGTACACTGGCTGTATCCTCTGGGGCTAAGTGGCTGTTATTGTTATGTACTGGCCCAGTGCAGTGCCAGTGTATTACTTCAAAGGTCCTTGACAAACGCGAAGAAGGATTAATGCTTGTCCTTGACAGAGGTGGTGATTTTCAGATCATATATTGTCAGTAGATCTCATTTTGTTCTCAAGATCCTTGCTTTATTTCTTTAGCTGCTTTGATGTGTGGAGTTTTCAGTCTCTTTTGATGGGTGAGGATTTTTTCTTTTGCAATATAGTTTGTTTATACCAGGGCTACTCCACAGGGATTTCTTTGCTTTCTCTCTCTTCGTTTTTGTTCTTTCTTTCTTTTATCCTTTTAATGAATCCAAATCCACTTTGGTCGACCGTTTATAATGTCAATGCAAAATGGTGAATCCAGAATGCTGAAAAGTAACCCAAGGTGAAAATGAATACACTAACAACCATGGTTTGATGTACTCAACATAGTAGGAGGTGATGTCAGTCACCCATGCTATGCACATTAACTTACTGTTACATTCTACAGTCAATGGTACATTAATGCTAGTATTTTGCAGGGAGGCTATGACCTCCTGCACCCCCCATGAGGAGGGCTGCCCCCCTGCACATTAAATATACCAACTTCAAGATCACAATACATTGAGGAAATGGGCTAATTCCCTGTTCCCCACTGAACTGTGATCTCTCAGCACATCAAATCAGGAATGATCAAGTGTAACATGTCACTTGATCATTCAAAATTGATAATTTTTGGTTCGTTTCACTACTGTTTTGAAAACAATGATTCGACCATGTGTCACTCAATATTTTGCAATATATATATATATATATATATGTGTGTGTGTGTGTGTGTGCGTGTGTGTGTGCGTGTGTGTGTGTGTGTGTGTGTGTGTGTGTGTGTGTGTGTGTGTGTGTGTGCGTGTGTGTGTCTAAAACCAAATCATGTCTTCCTTTTCCCAACAGGAAATGCTATTACAGCATTACAAAAAAGAAGAAACAAGCAAATAAGCAACTCCTGTCTATCTAGGCTATCTCTTTATTTTGTATTCTGCCCTACATACATACCTCTATCTGTCAGTCTTACTTAACATTTTCCTAAGTGGCAACTGGATGTTTCTCATCCCTTACTTGCTAAGACAACACAGCTCCAAACCCATTTGCCAACATAGTGGTACACAATAAAATGTTTAGAAAAGTCAGGGGTAACAAAAATAGGCACTATACATAAAATATATTTTTAGTTGATTAAAATTTCATCTGCTGCTATTGTTCACCTTATCATTTCTGTGATCTGCCAGAGGATAGGCTTTGGTAGATTAGCTTTATATGATTTTTCTATAGTAGTCTGCTGGCTATAAAAAGTTTCCAGTTGCTATTTGGTTTTAGGAATGGGTCAGAATTTGACAGCTTTCATTTTGTTTTGTTTGTTTGTTTGCTTGTTTGTGGTCTAATAATCCCTCTCACAATCATATAAACTAGGTATCATGTTTCTTTTAGACAGTGTTCATAGCAAAACAGACACAATATGCTGATTCTACTACTTTAGCAGTATAGTCATTTGATAAGGCCCCACAACCACACAGATATCTGTAACTAATAGAAAAAAGTTCAAGTTGCTCTAATCTCAAATAATATGTAAGAATTGTAACATTCAAATTGCTCTAATCTAGAATGATATGTAAGCCTTTTAGCCTCCAAAAGTAATTTTGTACATTTTCACTGGATGCCCGCAAGAGTGAGTAAATCTCCTTTATTATACATTCATAACAAAGATCTGTATTCAGCAATAGGGCATACATATATTATTAATATATATATATATTTTTAAATTCACATTAGTCAAGGTAGCATTCTTAAAAATGAATCTTATTACTTTAAGTGATTTAGCTTTAATAATTTGGGCCTGAGTCCTAAATTTAAAGTTATTACAAACAAGGATGCCTAAATCCTTATACTCAGCCAAAAGTCTTTAATCAGCAAGTCACAATCTTACCATTGGAGTAACACCAAGCTTTCCAAAATGCATAACTGCACATTTGTTCTTGTTAATATTAAATTCATTTTATTTTACCCACAAAGCCACTAAAACTTAAATAAGAATTTAAGTTAAATGTATCCCTATTAGAAGTCACAACACATTTAAATGGAATATCATCAGCATATATAACCATCCATGCAGTGGAGGATTTAGGTATCAGGGAGAAGACAATGTTAAATAACATGGACATCATCTGTATACCTGGGCCTAGCTTGAGTTAAAAGAATTTATTCTAACTCTTTGTAATCTCCCATGAAATCAGTTAGACACCCAGCAAATAATACATGGGTTGATCAATTTATTGCACATTCCATCTATAACATGATGTGTAACACCATCAAAAGGCTTTTTTAGATCCAGGTAGGCCATTAATGTGGAAAAACGCAGATCTAATGCAGGAATTACAGAGTCAAATTAAATTATCAATGTGACCCCTCTGCCCACATCTAAAAGATATTAATTTAGTTGTGGGCAAGTTTTCTGTGTCTGCAGATAATGGCATATTCCTAATTACAAGCTTGCTCAGTCTTAGTGCTTCAATTAATAGAAATTGTACAGCCAATTTATCAGCACTCTTAGTGTTACTCTAAAAAGCCCAGTTATATAAACTACTTGCAAGTGCACTTTTGAATGTACTGTCTGCTAAAATGTCTATCGATGTACTTTCAGTGCTAACTTCTGGTACTAACCATGCATTTAAATATGCTTTAGACCAGGCATTACAATTAAGTGTACAGTTATGACATTTATTTGCTTGTTTTTTCAAAGACCCACAAGTACTAATAAGTAGTTCTTTTTTCATGTTTTGGTAATCAGTTTTATGTTAGCCTTAAGTGCTTCTCCTGTAAGTTGTGAAAATAAAATTTTAGCCCAGACAGGCAAACCCCAATTCTTCTGGGTAGCATAGTTCTCAAAAGTGTTGATGTTATACTTATGGAGTTTCTTTACTGATAGGGTGGTCTATGCAGTGGTCAGTACAGATGAGGCTGGTCAGGCTTATGGGTCTGTAATTCCCTGGGTCTGTTGCTAGGCCAACTTTCTGGAGGGGATTAACTGTTGCTGTTCTCCATTCTACAGGAACAAGGCTTGTGGTTAGGCTATGATTGAAAAAGGTACTTATTGGTGATTCTAGTTTATTTTTGCCTATTTAGAAGACAGCCTGTGATGTCAACTGGTCCCATGCATGCTGTGTTTTTTACCTTGGTGAAGACTTTGAGGACTACTCTTCAGATATGTAGGTGGTAGGAAGTTTGGGGGGAGGTTTGTGATAAGATTGGAGGGGATAATGAAGTGAAATTTTCACCAAACCTATCCACTAGCAGGTTTCTTATCTCTGAGTTGTCAGTGTGTGTGATGCCATGGTCACTAGTTCTGCACATGCTTGTGGACTTCCTTTTAGGCTACATAAGTAGCTGTAAAAGGTCTTATGGTTATCTTTGGCTGTACTTGCTAAGTTTCTCTCAAAGGAGCCCTTAGAAGAATTGACAAATTGTCTTATTTGCCTGTTGAGGCTGAGGAGGGTGCTTTTCCATTGCTGGGGCTTTGCCTTTGTTTTCCTGGACAGCAATATTTTTGCATTTATTGCATGGCTTTGATACTGTGTGGTACAGCTGAGTTTATACACCTATGAAAGTGATTCTACAGGGCTTTAGTGTAAGCTTTGGAGTAGTTACCTTTTTCAGTTTGGGATGGGGCTTGGAAAGCATTTATACCTTCACCTAGGAGGGAATAGTTTGCCTTGGTGAAGTGTTTTAGTCTGATTTCACCCTTTGTGAGTTCTGGTGTTACTGCCAGCTTGAAGGTGACAGATTTGTGGTCAGTTTTAACTAATGAGGGTCCAACAGTTGCGGCAGTGAATCTGTTTCACATGTTGGTGACGTCCAGATCTAGAATGTTTGTTCCACTTCTCGAGGTATGAGCAATTTGTTCCAGGGCATTTGAATTAATAAAGTCAAGAAACTTTTGCACTAGTGAGTTATGGGTAGTGTAGTTTTCCCAGTTGATGGTGAGATAATTGAAATTCCCCATAACCAGTGTGTTGGGTAAAATTTGGATTGTCTCCAGTTTAGTCAAGTAGGCTTTGTGGGCATCATGACCCATGGATGGGGATCTATAACTGGCTATGACTTGAATGGGGGTCTTACCCACCATAACCTGGACTTGGGAGTAACTCCATAGAGTTGTCCAGTCTAACTAGATGGGAGGTGAATTTATCTCTAATATAGATTGAAACACCACCTCCTTTGGTTTTCAGACATTTATTTTGTGGTCTAAAGGTGTGGAAGGCATTGTAGCCTCGCAAGGCTGGGGTACTCTCTGAGGCCTTGAACCAAGTTTCTGTGACTGCACAAACATCTACATCTTCTAGTGATAGACGTGCTTCAGGGGAGTGCAGTATTTGGTTTAGGATCATAGCATTTAGCAGCATGCCCCCTATTTTGCTCTGACTGGCTAATTTCACATCAGTAATTTTGTTTTCAGACCTTGCCTAAAAAAGGCACTATGGGGATGTTAAGAGCCTTTGCCAGCAGCTGAAAGCCTAGAGGTGCCAGGTGCAAGCTGTCTCTGGCAAAGTAGCAGCTTCTATCAACCATGGCTTCCCAGGCTGACCGGTCCTCTTTGAATGACACCAAAAAATAAGCCAATTATTGAAATCAATCAATTTTGTTTTTACTGTGCCATCATTCTAGGTGAGGGTAGTATGCTCCTCAAGGCTAGAGACATACCTACCTGGGACACACACTCAGAGAGCTCAACTATGTCTCTTTTCATATAGTTCAGTGAGGTATGTCTTAGGTCATCCAGACCAACAACTATGACAGAGTCATAATGATACTTCCTGCTGAGACACCTGAGTGCACGTATGATATAATGAATCCTAGCACTGGACAGGCAGCTGACTGTGACTTTCTCTTTGTCCAACCTGGTGAGTGGGATATCCATGTGTCTCACTATTGAGTCTCCAATGGCAAGAAAATTTGGTTTTTGATTGTTACCCTTACGTGCTTGGTAGGTGAGACACTGGTGTTGCTATGTGTCATGGGTGCTGTGGGGACTGTGTTAGTTGTACAAGTCTTGTGTTTTAGAGGTCTCTGGTGTTTCAGGAAGATTTATGAGAGAATCTCTGCGTATGTAGATTTTTGTGTTTGATGCACACTGTGTATGAGTAGTGGTGGGTGAGTTGACAAGCTTTTCTGTGTTACTGTTTTCAATGCAAGAGAGCATGGATTCAAGATTCTTGGTGTAGATGCATCTTTCACACTCTGTACTAGAGTGAATTATTAGTAGAGGGATGTCAGTGTACCTGAGGCAGTTGTTGCACTGCCTCAAGAGACCCAAGTCAACAAGGCTGGCAGGAGAAAAAAGGGTATTCCAACTATCCATAATGCTAAGTTGAAGACTCACTAGGGGTGGCTTTTCAGAGTCGATCACAGATTAGCTCAGTGGATGGATATTACTGCCTGGATATGTTTTTTTGTTTTTTTGTTTTTTGCTGATGGTTTAATATAGCAATAACCCACGCCTGGGTGTGGGTAATGCTGGACTTACCCACGATTGGTGTGGTTTGGTCATGAGGGCGAAGCCCGAGTGACCAAACAAAGACAACAGTGGGTAAATCCAGCATTATCCACACCCAGAAGTGGGTTATTGCTATTATACGATGACATTATTTAAGAAAAAAAATAATTACTTTTCTTAAATAATGGCATTGTATAATGCCTCCTTGCTGCCCTTTTGCAGCTGTCTGGTATTCTGTGGCAGTTCTGATGTACTGCACATGCGTATGCTTATGCAGTACATCAGAGCTGTGGGTGGAAGCAACGGAGAAAGTAAGATCTCCGTTGCTTTTTACAAAGTGTCTTGCTATGTTAAAGGAGTTTAACATAGCGAGACAGCTTTAAAAAAAGCAATGGGGAAAGTAAGATCTCCGTTGCTTTTTACAAAGTGTCTTGCTATGTTAAAGGAGTTTAACATAGGAAGACAGCTTTAAAAAAAGCAATGGAGAATCTCCGTTGCTTTTTTTAAAGCTGTCTCGCTATGTTAAACCCATTTAACATAGCGAGACACCTTTAAAAAAAGCAACGGAGATAGGAAGCTCTCCATTACTTTTTTTAAAGCTGTCTCGCTATGTTAAACTCATTTAACATAGCGAGACAGTGTGTAAAAAGCAACGGAGATCTTGCATTCTCTGTTGCTTTAAAAAAAGAGTTATACTAATGGAAAAAGTCCAGGCGACCGGACCTTTTTCCATTAGTATAACTCTGATTTACAACATGCACGCTGACCAATCAGCATGCACGTTTTGGAATATTAATGGGGGGGTCATTGTATAATAGGTTACAGGTCACTAGCTGTATTTCTTTGACAGGGAAAGCACTAAGGATGAGGGCTACACTAGTGTGCTACAGTTGTATCTGAGGGAAAAATTGTTGAATTTAACTGTCTGGCTTTGGCACAAAATTTCACAGCAGTGAGCAGTACTGCACTATGCACAAACAAGCTGAAACCTGTTCAAATGCAGGGCCTTAAGTACCAGAAGTTAAAATATTGAACAATACTTTTAAAAGTTTCAAAAGGCAATGAAGATGCTTATTCCAAGCCCTAGACTGACCTCCCTTTACCAGGCAGGACCCAATCAGCACAATCCTCTCACTAAAGTGCAGACAGGCCCCTTCCAATCCATGATGGCCTGGGAAACGTACTGTGAACAAACAACTACAAACAGACTAGATGCAGCAAGCCTGTATCTAAACTATGCTACAGCTATTAGCTACCCTACTTTCATCGGAAAACACCAGATAATGTTTAACACAGCAGGAAAAATAGCAGCAAGAAATTAAAAACATGTTTAAAACAGCAGAAAAATCTGTAAGCAGGCTCTAAAGAGTGTTTTAAACAGCTAACAGAACAGCAATTTAAACACTGCTTGGCAGGAAACCAGAACAAGTAGAACAGATAGCTTTAAAACAGTGAAAAATACCAGTAAATACTTAACAAACAGTGAAAATAGCAAAAAGAGCTTTGTAAACAATGAAAACAGCAATAAAATCTGATTTAACAGGCACAGTAATGCAAACAATTGCAGTACAACAGTGTAGTTTACCACACAGTATATGAATACAGTATAAAAGTAGGCTTCAGGCAATAAAAAAGTACAGTAAATACTATAAATAAGTATAAATAAAAGGCAGGGTTTTGCATGGGAGAACTTAAGATGATGCTGAAAAAGTGTGATCAGATACATATATGAGTGTGGATGAAGTAAAAAAGGCAGGCAGAAAGTTAAAAAGAAAAAGGCTCCAGGATAGGATGGGATTATGGGAGAGTTTTATAGGACCATAGGTAGAGGGACATTAAAAGTTTTGACACAGGTATTTAATGTTGCAGCTCAGGAGACCTCTATGACACAATATTTTACATCAGCGAGGGTTGTGTTAATCCCCATGGGAGCCTGGGAAGGATAAGGCAGATATAGTCATTGTTTTCCCATATTATTTATAAATGCAGACTCAATGATTTTGGCTATGCCATTAGTGAGAAAATTACATAAATGTATGGGCAAGTTGGTAGACATTGGATAAAGGGGGTCATAACTAAGAACATTAAAGGCTATTTGGTGAGAGTTAGGAGACATTTCGGAGGTAGAATAAAAAAAATTATAACATCACGGGGATATCTTTTTTGTATTAAAAACATTTGATACAGTAGAATTGTCAATTCATTTTCAAGTTTTGAAAGAAATACCGTTTGGGTACAAATTTAGGGATTAGATTAATGCATTGTATATAAAGCAGGTTAATTATAAATGAGAATGTTTGATCAGAGGCTGAAGGAGAGAGGGGTATATGTCAGGGATATCCCGTATCTCCAAAATTGTATCATTTAGTCATAGAAGCATTAGCACAAAGGATAAGATAGATGTTAAACATCCCAGGTAGTTGGAAGCTGTTAAATTGTATACAGATGACTGCATGTTTGTTACAGATAGAGTAGATTTGGTTTTATCCATGGTGGGGAACGATACATATAAAGTAGAATGAAAACTGAAATGTAGTTGGACCAAGACCATCCTGTAGAAGGTAGGGAAATATAGGAAGGTCTGATGGAAAGAATCCAATTTTATATATATATATATATATATATATATATATATATATATATATATATATATATATATATATATATATATATATATATATATACATATATATATATATATATATTATATTAGGAAGGAGGGAATAAAGTATTTAGGAATCTATGTTTTTAAGAGTTGATCAGATACATTGCAGGCTAACTATGAAGAATTGCTACACCAAATAGGTAGTAATGTTTGATCCTTAGAAAAAGTATTGTGATAGAAAAGATTAATGTATGTAAAATGACAATTACTCCAAGATCATTGTATTTATTTAGCCGTTTACTGATTAAGGATAATACCAAGTAGATTCAAAGACTTCATACCTGTTGTAAGAAATATATTTTGGATGGTGAGGGGAGTAGAATTGCCAAGGATAAAGTTGATAAGAGTGCATGGAGGCTGCAACCCACTGGCTTTCTACCTGTCAGGTATTAGGAGCCACAACTTCACATGTACTTTAGGAAATTAAAGAGCACTATTCTGGAGAGGCTGGAGAGGGGAAATCACTAGACTGTGGAACATACAGTGTTCTGGAATTAAACAGGGAAATGTGTCTAACTTATGAAGGATAAGTAGGGATAAAAGAGAGTTTGCATTTTCATAGTTAAAGATCAGGATATGGAGCAACCCAGAATTTAAGGGAGAGGGCAGAATAGCTGTGTAGAGGAGCTGAGAAAAGAATGGCATACTCAAAATGGAGGAGTTTGTTAAAGCCAAGTGTAAAGTACTGTGTATTCTGCATTTTATAGATTGGGAAGTAGTTAAAGTTAGACACTAGTTATAGGTGACTCGATAGTGAGACACACTGATGTCCCATTCACTAGGTTGAATAAGGAGAAAGTAACAGTCAGCTGCCTGTCAGGCACCAGGATCCGCCATATAACACGCGCTCTCAGGTCCCTCAACAACATCTACAAATATGACTCTGTCATTGTACATGTGGGTGTGAATGTCCTGAGACATACCTCCCTGGACTACATGAAAAGAAAGAGACATGGAGGAGCTCTCGGATTATGTAGCCCAGGCAGGTATGACCCTAGCCCTAAGCAGCATCCTACCATCACCCAGAATGATACCACAGTACAAGCAGAAAATGATTGATTTCAACAACTGGCTAAGTTTCTTGTGTAATTCTAAGGGGATCCAGTATCTGTCTGCCTGGGATGACATGATTGACAGACCTTGATGCTTTGCCAGAGATGGCCTGCATCTGTCACCTCTGGGCTTCCGGGTACTTTGCAAGGCTCTAGCCACCCTTATAGTGCCTTTTTTAGGTGGTGTTCCAAAGACCAAATTACCAGCATAACAGCTAAAAACAAATGCAATCTTAGGGTCATGCTGCTCAATGCTAGAAGTCTAAATCTCAAAATGCACTCACTCGAAGCACTCCTTAAAATGGAGAACAATGACATTTGTGACGTAACAGAGACCTGGTTCAAGGCAGCAGAAAGCACCCCTGCACTACCAGGCTATAACTCATTCCACACCTTTTAGCCCCAGCTCTTGGACAAAAGCTCCAAAGGCAGTGGTGTTTCCATATTCATAAAGAATGCACACACCTCCAGACTGGTTGCCCAAAAACACATCTGAGATACTTCAGGTGCAGCTAACATTGGGTAAGACACCAATTCATGTCATAGCCTGCTATAGGTCCCCAACCATGTCCCAAGACTGATGCTCCATGTTCCTAAGCATCCTGGAGAATATTAGGGTCCAACCTAACACTGTACAACCACGCCAAACCTCTCACGTGGAGCAATGCATGGCCAACCAAACTACTGAAACACACAACGGCCAGCAAAGAATGTCCCAAAATGGTTTATTAGAAAAAACACATAGGATATAAAAATATATCCAGCTCCAAACCGGTTTCGGTTACCCCTTCTTCAGTGGAGCATAGAAAAAAGTGAAAAAGCCAACAAATGCACCTGATACTATTTATCGTATCAGTTAAACAAATCATCCAATGAAAATGCAATATAATGGTCTAATAAGACCTACACACCAAAATGCAGTATTGTGGTCTATTAAGACCTTAAAACCCCAAAAATAGGATATATGCATTCAAAAGGGAAAAAAAATCATAAAAAAGAAATCATAATAGCATACCTAGTTGGAAAACTGCATGTTGTATTAATAAAAATAAAATATAACATTAAATAATAAATTTGTATGCATATAAAAAATAATAAATATCTGTGAAGAGACAAATGTGTATGTATATGGTCAACAAGGTCCAATGCCTGTATAGATAAACTAAAGGTGGTCATTAATACCAGGGGGGAATAATGCACCCAAATGTACAATCCAATATTTTTCTTTTTGTGTCAAAATATTTTCCCAACCTTGTTGGTGACTTCTATCACCAACAATCCGATCAATAACAGTAAACTTAAATTTGGCCGTAGGATGTTTAACTGTGTGTTGGTAAAGAGCATTAGTAATTTTCTTGTTTCTGATGTTACTCCTATGTTCCCCAATTCTAATTTTTAGTGGCCGGGAGGTTTTTCCTACATAAAATGCCGAACATTGACAAGTTGCAAGATATATCACCCAACTCATTGAACAGTTCCCAAAAAATTTTAAGTCATAAACCTTGCTAGTATTAGCACTGCTAAAAGATTTAGTTTTATTAATGTCAGTGCATGACATGCAATGTCCACAAGGAAAAGTACCAATCAATTTTTTGCCCGTAATCGTTAATTGTTTGTACCGAGCCCCTCCACTACCATGATGTTTGAAATGTGAAAAAATGGAACTTAAAGTTTTGCCCCTTCTGTAAGAAAATTGGCAACGTGTCCCAAGATATTGTCTGAGAATATCATTAGCCATCAAGATATTCCAATTTCTGTCCACAACTCCTCTGATAATCTGATTATTTCTGCCATATGTGGTAACCAATCTCAAGACCTTATCATCTTTTTTGTTTTTCTGATGGTCCTGGTATTCCAAAAGCTGGTTCCTATTTAGTTTGTCAGACCAATATTTGGCAGATCTAATATCAAAATCAGAATACCCTCTATCAAGGAATCTATTTGCAAGATCCGAACTGGCTAGCTCATAATCATCCTGACTAGAGTTAATTCTTTTGATACGGCGAAATTGAGATTTAGGGATATTTCGGACAGTGTGACGGGGATGCATGCTTGATGCATGTAGCAATGTATTGTATTCAGGATATTTCCTGTATATTTTAGTGCCTAGTGTGTTATCAGGCTTCCTATATACATTGACATCCAAAAATTCAATAGTAGACCTATTGCTATTAACTGTGAATTCAATGCCCCAAATATTACTATTCAGGTAATCCACAAATTCTTTAAGATATTCTGTATCTGCCCGCCACACCATCCAACAATCATCAAGATACCTACGCCAGATATCCATTTCTACAATGTAGATGTTGTGAGATGTATCATATATTAAATATTCCTCCAGGTAGGCCATAAACAGGTCTGCATATATAGGGGCAAAAGATGCCCCCATTGCAGTGCCTTGTAACTGCCAATAGCATTCGCCTTGAAAAAAGAATATGTTTTTATTCAGGACATGCTCACACATACAAATCAAAAGTGTATTGAATCCCGGAGGATATAAGTTAGATTTTTCAAGCCAATACTGTAGTGCTTGGAGACCCCAATGTGGGATGCTGGTGTATAATGATTTTACATCCAATGTACAAAGTAGCCAATTGGGTTCAATTTCAGTCTCTGCTATGATTTGTAAAAATTGTGTGGTATCCTTGATTCTGGCTCTTACATGGACAAGCAGTGGTTTCAAATATTCTGTCAAAAAGGCTGAGAGTGGTTCAGTTAAGGAACCATGACCAGACACAATAGGTCGGCCAGGTGGGGAGGTCAAAGATTTGTGTATTTTAGGAAGTAAGTAAAGTATCTGTTTATTTGGATCTTTAACTGTCAAATGTTTGACAATGGTGGTGGACAAAATACCATTCTCAACTGCACTACTCAAGAAATTATCTATCTCTTTTTTAAAAGTAGTGGTCGGGTCAATGTCCATTTTCATATAACATTTGTTGTCAGATAACTGTCGTAACCCTTCCTCTGTATAATAATCCATATCCAAAACCACTACCGCCCCACCTTTATCTGCCTTGACAATCGCAATGTCATTGTTATTTCTCAATTCCTCAAGCGCCTGTCTTTCAGTCTCCTGGATGTTATCTTTAAGAATATTGAAGCCATAAGGTGGAAAATGTAAGTCCCTAAGTACAGCCTGTTGAAAAGCTGTAACATGCGTATTGGCAGGAGGTTGAAATGTAGATTTTAGAAACCTAAACTCAGTAGATCTTTGAGCTATATTGTTCACCTTATCAGAAAAGAATATCTTAAGATTCAAACAGCGGCAAAATTCCAAAACATCATTTACTATTTGGTATTGATCACAAAAGAAACCAGGTACAAACCCTAAGCCTTTATTAAGTATTTCTTCTTGTTCCAGAGTGAGCTGAACCTTAGACAAATTGAGGACATTATGAAAAGTGGTTTCATCTATTTTAGAAAAGCTTGAACTATTCCATCCATTGACTCCAAATCTGGACCTATTATGGTGTTTCCTCCCCCTGCGTCGTTTCTTCTTACCCCAAAAGGGGTAGGTATATTACTTCTTTTTTTATATGGTGAATGGTCAGAAGTAATGCCCTCACTATCAGTGGGGGAAGACTCATCACCCGAGGTACTGGTATAAGTCTGCTCCTTATTTTTAAGAATTGGTCTAGGTCGTTTCCTTGTTCTGGCACCGCCTTTACCCATAGACATATCCTTAAATCTCACTGACTTCTGAAGTTCAAAAGGGCGTCCCCTAGCATAATCATTGACGTCCCGATTAAACTTTTTAACTTTTCTTTCTTTCGTCAGTTTGTCATATTGAGTCAGTTCCTTGGATAAATTGGCTACCAACGTGCCATAATTACTATTAGATTCAAATTGTTTACAAATACTGCTTAGATCTTTAATCTCAGCAATATTTGAATCTATTGTCCTTTCATAATAATCTGACAATATTTGTACAAACTTCATAGATCCTTCTTGAACTGCCTCAAACCACTCATTGGTCAACCTCTCTTCAGATCTGCTGACCATGGGCTTTAACTTAATTCTAAGTCCACATGGTACTAGTTTTTTATGTAAATAGGCCTTAAAAAGACGTAAATGCCAAATATTTGCTCTTAGCCCTTTAAGGGCTTTCTCTAAATTAAAGAAGGCAGATTGACATCCATTGCTTGAAGGGGCAGTCTGTTGGTCCATGATATTGTTGCTTGAGATAGATTCCAGTCCAAAGACTTGGATATCCTCCCTATCAGCACACATACCCTGCAAAATACTGTCCAAGTTCATAATGAACTGACCCAGTAGGACAAAAATGGAAAAAGATGCGGTGCCAGAACAAAAAACGAACCCAAAAGAAAACCTACCCAAAAATGATAGGAATAATATAAATCCAATTGGTATTAAAATATAAAATTAAATACCAGTATCTCAGGGGAAGCAACAGATAGGCGATGTCCAACTATATCCAAAAAACAGTATTGCACCAAAGATGGGCTAAATCCAAAAATACCAATCCTCCCCTTGGGACATAAATATGTGACCATAAATAGCCAAGGCAAGGGATGAATAATAGTAGTTGTTAAATAATAAATAGTAATAATGTTGAATCCACTTGTTCAAAACAATCTATCTAAACATCACCAATTACTAGATCATGAGTACTATCTAGTAGTTCTATCAACCAAAAACCATTATATAAATACCAGTATAATGACCATAGTCTCAATCAACTAACAATTTGGTATGTCCACAGATCGTGAAACATGAATCTAAAATACAAAAGACATATTGGGTGAATTGTTACATAGAAAATAACATCCTTAGGTCACAATAGGTATAATCAAACACCTAATTGTATATAAATACAAATGTTAATATTTCCATCTACATAAGAGTAAAAATGTTAGATATAATGGGTTGTTAGATGGGTATATTCTAATAGTTCAATCAGCCCAAAACAGCTGTGTAAATACCATTATTGTGTTTTAGTCTTGCATCAAAATTGTATATCCACTACCCCAATAACCAGTATATGGTCAATAATGTTGTAATAATTCCACAACATACTGTATCTATATAATGTGAATAATATGCCCAATATCAGGATATGACAAAAGACATATAAATCCTACTAGAATAGTAAAATATGCCTGTTTGGCACTAACATGAATCAAATAAACCCCTTCAGCATCATAAATCATAAATATAATGAATTATCTTAAGTGATAAAACATAACCAAAGGACACTAATCCACAAGCTGTAAACTAATTGGATGCGTTTACAAAAAAGCCCAAAACGGGCCTACAATGGTTTTACCACATAAAACCGAAATGGATCTGTAATATGAAAACACCGTAACTTAATTCAAAAATATCTTAATACATCCAATTAGTAAATAGGCCCATATGGTAAATGGAAACAATTAAGGGGTTTAATTCCTAAAGATAGATGAAGGAACATATGCAGTATTATCATAATCCCCCGTAACATCAAGCATAAAAGATCCAAAACAGACTTGCATATATTTTAAGACCAAAAATGCCTTGATAACATCTAAATTGAATAGTCGCCACAAAATGGATGCCCAATCCTAATATTATACAACATAGGCAGGCCGAAAAGGCAACTAATACATAAGTAGTAGCATGGAATGTGACTGAGACCAAAAGGCTCACTCACCAAATCACCTTGCACTCCCGTAGATATATAAGATGTAGCCAAAAACACTACCGCCTAATAATCAAAACATTTCTGATAGTTACCAAAGGTTATATTAGTATATTTAACAAAATACAAAAACATGTTTACTAAATCAGTCACTATTCTGCATCCATTCCACCCATCATGGTTCCATGCCAAAGGAGCACTGTGCTTGAATCTGAAAAGTTCCTGCAATGTAGTTCTCGAAAACAAGAATGTAATCCGTTCTGCACAGTCACACTCAACGACCAAAGCGTGCACTCTTTACACACCAAAAATGTCAATTGTAGATTCAGAATGCGAAAAACACATCACGACCAAGTGTTCTTGATAAAAAGTACCTGAAATAAGAAAAGTGTCCGATATCCGAGATCTTTAATCTCAGCAATATTTGAATCTATTGTCCTTTCATAATAATCTGACAATATTTGTACAAACTTCATAGATCCTTCTTGAACTGCCTCAAACCACTCATTGGTCAACCTCTCTTCAGATCTGCTGACCATGGGCTTTAACTTAATTCTAAGTCCACGTGGTACTAGTTTTTTATGTAAATAGGCCTTAAAAAGACGTAAATGCCAAATATTTGCTCTTAGCCCTTTAAGGGCTTTCTCTAAATTAAAGAAGGCAGATTGACATCCATTGCTTGAAGGGGCAGTCTGTTGGTCCATGATATTGTTGCTTGAGATAGATTCCAGTCCAAAGACTTGGATATCCTCCCTATCAGCACACATACCCTGCAAAATACTGTCCAAGTTCATAATGAACTGACCCAGTAGGACAAAAATGGAAAAAGATGCGGTGCCAGAACAAAAAATGAACCCAAAAGAAAACCTACCCAAAAATGATAGGAATAATATAAATCCAATTGGTATTAAAATATAAAATTAAATACCAGTATCTCAGGGGAAGCAACAGATAGGCAATGTCCAACTATATCCAAAAAACAGTATTGCACCAAAGATGGGCTAAATCCAAAAATACCAATCCTCCCCTTGGGACATAAATATGTGACCATAAATAGCCAAGGCAAGGGATGAATAATAGTAGTTGTTAAATAATAAATAGTAATAATGTTGAATCCACTTGTTCAAAACAATCTATCTAAACATCACCAATTACTAGATCATGAGTACTATCTAGTAGTTCTATCAACCAAAAACCATTATATAAATACCAGTATAATGACCATAGTCTCAATCAACTAACAATTTGGTATGTCCACAGATCATGAAACATGAATCTAAAATACAAAAGACATATTGGGTGAATTGTGATTTGTTTAACTGATACTATAAATAGTATCAGGTGCATTTGTTGGCTTTTTCACTTTTTTCTATGCTCCACTGAAGAAGGGGTAACCGAAACCGGTTTGGAGCTGGATATATTTTTATATCCTATGTGTTTTTTCTAATAAACCATTTTGGGACATTCTTTGCTGGCCGTTGTGTGTTCCAACCTAACACTCTCACACTGGGAGACTTCAACTACTCCTCCATTAACTGAGAAAACTACTCATGTACCAATGCACTTGCCCAATGTTTCCTGGAATTCATTAATTCCAGTGCCCTGGACCAGCTCGTTCTTACCCCCACTAGAGGTAGCGACATCCTTGACCTGGTCATTGCTAACATGGACGACCATTGCTCTACACCAACAGTCAATTCCTCCCTGGTTAGATCCGACCACAAACTAATCACCTTGGAAATCCACAGAACTCCCCCCCCCCACCCCTGCAAAGGTAACCACCATGAAAAACTTCTGCAAAGCTTGCTTTGGGTTCTTAAAAACAGAAGTGGCTAACTTCACGGCACCCATGCAAATGAAGAATAGTTGCATGACCACCGAATCATACATCAATGCACTGTATGAACACATACACAAATGCATGGATCTTGTCATACTCAATAGAACCAAGACGGTCTCCTCCAAAAAAAAAGGAAGCCAATCTGGTGGGCCGCTGCCATAAACAAACTCTACAATACAAAGATGAAACTGATGCAGAATAAGGTGAAGTCCCAACACTGAAAAAACACTCATCAGCCTCAACAAAAAGTTGAGATCCCTCATCAAATCCTCTAAAGCTAGCTATGAAAACAGAATTGCAGCAGACAGTAAAGGCAACCACAAGGCCTTCTATAGTTATGTAAAGAATCTCCAGAGCAATACCCATATTTACTCTTAGCTACTGCACAATGGTACCTCCTATACTAAGCCAACAGATATTGCCAATATACTGGCCGACAGATTCAGTCCCAACTTTACCACTCTCCCCCCGAAAGGACCAGTCACAAGACCAGTAGATTGTGAGGCACCCAGTATTACTGCTGCACAGGTTAAAACAGCACAGTCCAAGGCCAAGAATACAGCTTCTATGGGACCTAACAATATCCCTGGCTGTGTTCTACATGAACTACAGAGTGAACTGGCACCTCACCTGTGTGCCCTGTTCAGTCACAGCCTCACCTCAGGCTTTGTCCCTATCGAATCGTGCACTGATACAATCATCCCTCTCCACAAAGGAGTGACTACAGACCCTGGGAACTATTGCTCCATTAGGCTGATGAGTCTGACATGCAAAGCTATGAAATGCATAATCATGGACCTAATAAACAAGGATATAGGGAATCTCCAAACGCTGGATCCCACATAGTTTGGTTTTGTGAAGAGTTGATCATGCCTGCTCAACTTCAACTTAGTCAACTTCTTTGAGTAGTCAGTCACCAGAGCTGTGGATGAAGGCAAGGTGGTTCATATAGCCTACCTTGATCTGGCCAAGGTCTTTGATACCATTCCCCACTCAGGAATCATAGAAAAACTCACTAAGCTAGGCATCAACCCCTATATCACTAGGTGGGTTGCAAACTGGCTGACAGGTAGAACCCACAGTGTGAACGTAGCTGACTCCAGGTCAGACTGCCGACCAGTCACGAGTGGAGTCCAACAGGGTTCGGTCCTGTGTCCTCTTCTATTTGGTATCTACTTCTCTGAAGTCCAGGCCAACATGAAGGGACTTTGGCTGACAAAGTTCACAGACGATTGCACGTTTGGAGCTATTATTAACTCCCCAAGTGATGTTGACATCCTAGAGAAAGGCCTCACTGAGACCAACGACTGGTGTCAGAACCATGGCCTTAAGCTCAATGCCAAAAAATGTGTCATCATCCCCTATGGGACAAACCCAGTTCTCATGAATTACCACATCTATGGTAGTCCACTGAACACAGAAGGTATTATAAGAGATCTGGGGACACAGGTTGACAGCAGCATCTCTTTTAACAACCACATTGCCACTGTGATCAGAAAGTCCTTCTGTGTGGCACATCTCATTACTAAGGGTTTTGCATCCAGGAAGAAAGAGGTCATTGTCTCCCTCTACTCTTCTCTCATTAGGCCGATCATTGAGTACAATGTCCCATTTGGCATGTAACTCACTAAACACCTGCAACAACTGGAGAGGCCGCAAAAGTACCTCACAAAGAGGATCCTAGGCCTTACACATTTGTCCTATATGGACAGACTCAGAAAACACCAACAATTCTCTGTCTCATATTGCCTACTTAGAGGCAATCTCTGTTTGACTTACAAAGCCATAGGTTCATAGGTTTGTACTAGGCTAATGGCCCTGGAGGATTTACAAGCCTAGCCCATAGGATTACCCTGGCATCATGCCACCCACCCTTAGTTCCCAGTGCCTCTGTCGAGTAAAGCCACTGGAGTGATCCCTGGGGTGAATCTTCTATTTCCCATCCACTCATCAAGATTTTTTTTGAAAAGGGCCAGTGAGGTGCTCTGCTTGACGTGTATGGGGAAGTCTGTTCCATAGCATGGGCATGTTCTGTTGATTGTGATAATGAGGTTGAGGTCTCTAGAGCATGTGGTACAGGGGGATTGGGATTTCTTTAGATGAAGCATTTCTAACACAGCTGGGTTAGACATGGCTTTGTAAGTCAAGCAGAGATTGCCTCTAAGTAGGCGATATGAGAGTTTTTTTAGTCTGTCAATATAGGACAAATGTTTAAGGCCTAGGATCCTCTTTGTGAGGTACTTTTGTGGCCTCTCCAGTTGTTGCAGGTGTTTAGTGAGGTACATGCCAAATGGGGCATTGTACTCATTGATTGGCCTAATGAGGTAAGAGTAGTGGGAGACAATGACCTCTTTCTTCCTGGATGCAAAACCATTAGTAATGAGATGTGCCACAAAGTAGGGCTTTCTGACCACACTGGCAATGTTCCCAGATCTTTTATAATGCCTTCTGTGTTCAGTGGACTACCATTGATGTTGTAATTCAAGGGAACTCAGGTTTTTCCCAAAGGGGATGACGACACATTTTTTGGTATTGAGCTTAAGGCCATGGTTCTGACACCAGTCGTTGGTCTCAGTGAGACCATTCTGTAGGATGTCAACATCACTTGGGGAGTTAATAATAGCTCCCAGCCTGCAATTGTCTGTGAACATTGTCAGCCAGAGTCCCTTTGTGTTGGCCTGGACTTCAGAGAAGTAGATACCAAACAGGAGAGGACCCAGGACCAAACCCTGTGGGACTCCACTCATGACTAGTCGGCTGTCTGACTTGGAGTCAGCTACTTTCACACTGTGGGTTCTATCGGTGTGCCAATTTGCAATCCACCTAGCGATATAGGGGTTGATGCCAAGCTTAGTGATTTTTTTCTCTGATTCCTGAGTGGGGAATGGTATCAAAGGCCTTGACCATATCAAGGTAGGCTGTATGAATCACCTTGCCTTCATCCACAGCTCTGGTGACTGACTCAAAAAAGTTGACCAAGTTGAGCAGGCATGATCTACCCTTCACAAAACCAAACTGTGTGGGATCCAGAGTTTGGAGATTCCCTATAGCCGTGTTTATTAGGTCCATGATGATGCATTCTATAGCTTTCCATGTCTGACCCAGCTCTGTTAGAAATGTTACATTTAAAGAAATCTCAGTCCCTCCGCACCACATGCTCTGGATACCTCAACCTCATTACTATAATCAACAGAACATGCTGGAGGGACAGGATCATAACCCAGGGACTGCCCATGCTATGGAATAGACTTCCCATAAATGTCAAGCAGAGCACCTCACTGGCCGTCTTCAAGAGAAATCTTGATGAATGAATGGAAAATAGAAAATTCCCCCCAGGGATCACTCCAGTGGCTTTACTCGACAGAGGAACTGGGAACTAAGGTCAGGTGGCAGAATGCCAGGGTAATCCTATGGGCTAGGCTTGTAAAGGCTCCAGGGCCATTAGCCTAGTACACACCTATGAACCTAAGAAGCTATGAACTAGAATTGGGCAATGATATTGCTTTGGTCTGAGCAAAATATATAAGAGATTAGTATATCAAAAGTATGTGATTTATATGCATTAACTCTGGCTTCAATTGGGTTCTGAAGAAAAAATAGATTTTTTTTTAAAAAGTGTTAGGTATTATTCTTAAAATGAAAGGGAAAATTAAATTAATGTTGATAGTCTGAAATCAGTGTATGCATTTTCTTCATGGACTGCACAGAACCACTAAGCACATAAATAAGGCTAGGAGGGTTAAGGATGGGGCTGCTGACATTGTGGAATGTTTAAGGCAGACATGGTATATATGTTCTGGAGATGTTCATTAATTCTGGACATACAGGACAAATGTATCAGTAAATGGGAGAAAATTTTTGAAACGGCAAATTATAGGGATTAGAAATATACCCTGTTGGGAGAGAGGGTGAACACAAGGCAACAAGGAAAGATTGAAAACTTAATATTAGGTGGATGAATAAGAAGCATCATCGCAAGAGGTTGAAAAGGTGAGGTAGTGTGGAATAAAACTTTGATTAGGGAGGATAATTTGAAACTGTATAGAAGGTTCATAGCTTCTGAGGCAGATAGGAAAGGTAAAGAGGATGTAAAATAAATGGAATCAGTTAATAAGTTTTTATCTGAAAGTAAAAGAGAACTGAATATTTGGTTGGCACAAGGTAGCACCCACGGGGGTACACACAATATTCACTTGAGATTGTTTATGTTGTATTTTGTATTGATTAAGTTGTCCTACACCCCAATAACCATGATGTATGCAGTACTACAACTGCCCTTGCCTCTCAGACTAATAAAGGTCATAATCTTAAAGGCCAAGGAGACCATTGAAACATACAGACATGTCATACATTGGTGGGAGATTAAATTAAATACATTTTCTCCACCTATCACATATGAACGTTTGTCATCACTCACCAAGACATTTTTTACTCTGGTTAATTTACTGATTTTACATTTGTTTGCCAGGAAAGTCCAACTTGGAACAAAGCCAATTTTCAGTGGACACCCAGGGAGAAATGCTCCAGATGCATGTCTTTGTATGTGGGAAGAAACTGGAGCACCTGGATAAAACCCACACAAATGCAGGGAGGCCATACAGAGTCTGCACAGAAGGCTCCCCAGCCGAGAATAAAACTGGAGAACCTCTTGCTGTGAGGCGACAACACTACTGCTGCACCACTGCATCATCTGTTAATGTTAAGAGGAGCCTATCTCAGAAAATAGGAATTCATTGGGGTAGTTGTTTGGGTGTTTAGCAAGGTACATGCCAAAATGACATTATGTTCAATGATAAGCAAAATACATCAGGCAAAATGTGTGACTGTAACTTATTTGAATATTGATAAAATACCCCAAAGGATAATTTGTGCAAGATAAAGGACTTTTTAGGCATGACAGAAACATGGTGGTCAAATCAGAGATTGTTGTCAACATAGATACCCAAGCCCCTAGTGAATGGGTCAAATGTAAGTAAAATGTCTGTATGGTGCACAGTGGGGATTCTAGATTGACCACAGAAAACTGTGCTGCATTCCTTAGTTTTAGTGTAATCCCTTGGAGAAAGCATATGACAAGGTCCCAAGAAAGCTAATTTGGACAGGCCCATGGTGGTTTGAAGTCCCAGAAACATTGACAGAGTTAGTGAAAGCTATGAACAAGGACTCAATGACTCAAGAATGAACAGTTTTTGACCTCACAGAAGAGTTCCCAATAGGAGTGTGCATGCACCAGGGTGGCATTACAGGCAGACTCTCAGCAAGAACTTCAGCAAAGGATAGTGGAATGGAATGTATAACTGAAGGTACATGGGACGAAACTATGTACAGATAAGAGTGCTGTAATGGCAGCAAATGGTAGAGTTCAGAAGAAACTGAGAATTTAGATAGAAGAGAAAATTGTGGAAAAAGTTAACAGCTTCAAGTATTTGGGAGGGGTGGGTGAGGAGAATGGAAGTCTGAATGAGGAGGGCAAAACTCGAATCAAAGGGGTTGCAGCCAACTGGCACAGCATGTCAAGTGTAGTACATGACAGAAGAATGGCAAAGAAACTGAAAAGTAAGGGGTACAAGACAGTGGTGCGACCAGTACTACTTATGGTACAGAAGCATGGGCATTAAAGGCAGAGCAGTTGAAGAAGCTAGAGGGGATGGAGATGAAGTGCATGAGACAGGTAGTATGGTGCACACTGTGGGATAGACAAAGAAATGAGGACATAAGAGCTGAAGCCAAAGTAGGTCCAATTGCAGAAAAAGTATATATCTTTATAAATAAATATCTAATAATAATATATAATAATATAATATGATAGTAAATATCTTTCTTTGGTGGCGTAAGCCAGGGAACCTTGTTGGCTAGGCTTACTTAGGCCCTTGGGCCGATAGCCTAGTACCTACCTATGAACCTATAAAAGTCAAGGAGAACAGATTACTGTGGTCTGGGCACATATGCATAAATTCAGAAGACAATCTAGTGAAAAAGATTTGGGACAGACAGGAAGAAGGCAAAAAGAATCAGGTCATCCAGCAAAGAAGTGGATAGATTGTGTGAGAGAAGACCTGCTATAGTCACACATGAGTGTCAAAAAAGGCAGGAGAGTGGCATTGCATAGAGAGAGATGGTGGCAGTTGACATGGCATCCTGATCCCATGTAGAAAATAGAGAAAAGGGGGATGATGATGATGATGATGATTATGATGATGATGATGAGTGTAATCCCATGATTAACATACCAGGCATTTCTTTGCTCAAGCATTTTCTGGAGATGTTGAATATCAGAATGTGACTTGATAGCTTCCTTCAGTTTGCAATCATCAACAAATTGGTTAGCTATGGTCCCTTGATATTAGCATATGCATACACACCAAACAGGAGTGGGCCAAGGACAGGTTCCTATGGAATATTACTGGTGATGTTTTTCTTTCTAGACCAAATATCTCTGGCCTTAGCGGACAATTAGCTGTCCAGTGAAAAATATATGGGTTATTACTAAGCTGGGAGAGTTTGTAAATCATCCCAGCATTAGGGATGGCATCAGTGGTTTTAAGTCCAGACAGACAGCATGGACAGAATGCTATTTATCCATAGCCTCTATAACCCTCACAAAGAGCTCAACTTGTCTGAGTAGATATGATCTGCCTTTTACAAATATGGATCAGTGCACTTCCAGGGATGTAAGGCCACCTACATTGTTGTTTATTAGGTCAGATGCAATATATTTCACAGCTTTACAAATAATACTAGTGAAACTTATAAGTCTGTAAATCCCAGGGTCAGTATAGAAACCACGTTTATGCTGGGGCACCATAGCAGCTATTATCTACACTTCATAGATGTAACCAGTGCAGAGACTCGAGTTTAAGAGGTGATGGCAAGCTTTACTAGATGGCACTTACACTTCTCAGAAGGTATTCAGGGATATTGTCAGAACACATGGAGCAGTGCTAAAAGACTCCGTGTAGAGTACTATTTGTCTCCCCTGAAAATAAAACGTGTGCAGACACTGCATGGGATAGCTGCTCAGAAAATGAAGCCTATTAAGCAAATACCCTACAGTGTGATATTCTATGTTCTTTCTAGTAACTTTAGATGACATGTAGGTAAGTCCTTCATGTAGCCCATTATTAACTGGGTAAAATATTAATTGTTGTTTTGGTCAGAGTAAAAATAATGTTAGTCTCTCTGCAAATCAAGGTTCTGGGCTCTGTTAATGAGCATTTGTCTCAACCTTCAGCAAGGCAGCAGAAAGAGAGAAAGAGAGATTGAGTGTCCATACTGTTGTTCCTCAGGGCAATAGCAGAGGACTCCATCTGGCCATACCCAGGCAGCTGGGATGTAAACTGGCAACCTCCATTAATGGATTTTCTGACAGAAATAGTATCCATGGTATTAGGTGTTCATGTGGGTAGATGTGCATGCATTAATATACATGTGATGAAGGTATTAGGTGTTCATGTGGGTAGATGTGCATGCATTAATATACATATGATGAAGGTATTAGGTGCTCATGTGGGTAGATGTGCATGCATTAATATACATATGATGAAGGTATTAGGTGTTCATGTGGGTAGATGTGCATGCATTAATATACATATGATGAAGGTATTAGGTGTTCATGTGGGTAGATGTGCATGCATTAATATACATATGATAAAGGTATTAGGTGTTCATGTGGGTAGATGTGCATGCATTAATATACATATGATGAATGAATATTGGTGCTTATGGGAGCACTATACACAGGCACCGATGAAAATAATGCACATGAGTACTAGCACAAATACTGAATACTGGTACTGATGCAAGTGGAGCACACAGGTGCTGATGAAAGTACACAAATATTGATGAAAGCAGTACATATTAATACTGATATTAGCGCTGTACACAGATATTCATGATAGCACCGCATACTAATTCTAATGGAAGCACTGTACACAGATATTGATGAAAGCAATGTACACGACTGGAAGCACTCTATGCAGTTACTAAAGGAAGCATTGTACATGGGTATGGATGAAAGCAATGTACATGACTGGAAGCACTCTATGCAGTTACTAAAGGAAGCATTGTACATGGGTATGGATGAAAGCAATGTACACGACTGGAAGCACTCTATGCAGTTACTAAAGGAAGCACTGTACATGGGTATGGATGAAAGCAATGTACATGACTGGAAGCACTCTATGCAGTTACTAAAGGAAGCACTGTACATGGGTATGGATGAAAGCAATGTACATGACTGGAAGCACTCTATGCAGTTACTAAAGGAAGCACTGTACATGGGTATGGATGAAAGCAATGTGCACATACACTGAAGGAAGCACTGTACATAGTTACTAATGGCATCAAACACAGTTACTGATGGCAGCACTAAACACAGGTAAAGATGGATGAACTGTTCACAGTGACTGATGGAAGCACTAAACACAGGTAAAGATTAAAGCACTGTGCACAGTTACTGATGGAAGCACTAAACACCGATAATGATTAAAGTGTTCTGCACAGTTACTGATGAAAGCACTAAACACAGCTAATGATGGAAACACTATAGAAAGGTAAAGCTGGAAGCATTACACCCAGGTAATGATGGAAGCACTGTGCACAGTTACTGATAGAAGCAATGTGAGGAGTTACTGATGGAAGCACTAAACACAAGTAATAATGGGAGCACTGTGCACACTTACTGATGGAACACTATACACAGCTAATGATGGAAACACTAAATACAGGTAAAGATGGAAGCAGTGTGCACAGTTACTAATGAAAGCACTAAACACAGCTAATGATGGAAACACTATACAAAGGTAAAGGTGGAAGCATTGCACCCAGGTAATGATGGAAGCACTGTGCACAGTTACTGATAGAAGCAATGTGAGGAGTTACTGATGGAAGCACTTAACACAAGTAATAATGGGAGCACTGTGCACACTTACTGATGGAGCACTATACACAGCTAAAGATGGAAACACTATATACAGGTAAAGATGGAAGCACTGTGCACAGTTACTGATGAAAGCACTATACACAGCTAATGATGGAAACACTAAACAAAGGTAAAGGTGGAAGCATTACACCCAGGTAATGATGGGAGCACTGTGCACAGTTACTGATAGAAGCAATGTGAGGAGTTACTGATGGAAGCACTAAACACAAGTAATAATGGGAGCACTGTGCACACTTACTGATGGAACACTATACACAGCTAATGATGGAAACACTATATACAGGTAAAGATGGAAGCACTGTGCACAGTTACTGATGAAAGCACTATACACAGCTAATGATGGAAACACTATACAAAGGTAAAGGTGGAAGCATTACACCCAGGTAATGATGGAAGCACTGTGCACAGTTACTGATAGAAGCAATGTGAGGAGTTACTGATGGAATCACTAAACACAAGTAATAATGGGAGCACTGTGCACACTTACTGATGGAACACTATACACAGCTAATGATGGAAAAACTATATACAGGTAAAGATGGAGGCACTGTGCACAGTTACTGATGAAAGCACTAAACACAGCTAATGATGGAAACACTATACAAAGGTAAAGCTGGAAGCATTACACCCAGGTAATGACGGGAGCACTGTGCACAGTTACTGATAGAAGCAATGTGAGGAGTTACTGATGGAAGCACTAAACACAAGTAATAATGGGAGCACTGTGCACACTTACTGATGGAACACTATACACAGCTAAAGATGGAAACACTATATACAGGTAAAGATGGAAGCAGTGTGCACAGTTACTAATGAAAGCACTAAACACAGCTAATGATGGAAACACTATACAAAGGTAAAGGTGGAAGCATTACACCCAGGTAATGATGGAAGCACTGTGCACAGTTACTGATAGAAGCAATGTGAGGAGTTACTGATGGAAGCACTAAACACAAGTAATAATGGGAGCACTGTGCACACTTACTGATGGAGCACTATGCACAGCTAAAGATGGAAACACTATATACAGGTAAAGATGGAAGCAGTGTGCAAAGTTACTGATGAAAGCACTATACACAGATATTGAGGGACAAACTGTACAGAGGTACTGATGGAATCATTAATGAGGCTACTGATGGAAGCACTGTACAGAGTTACTGATGGAATCATTAATGAGGGTACTGATGGAAGCACTGTACAGAGTTACTGATGGAATCATTAATGAGGGTACTGATGGAAGCACTGTACAGAGTTACTGATGGAATCATTAATGAGGGTACTGATGGAAGCACTGTACAGAGTTACTGATGGAATCATTAATGAGGCTACTGATGGAAGCACTGTACAGAGTTACTGATGGAATCATTAATGAGGGTACTGATGGAAGCACTGTACAGAGTTACTGATGGAATCATTAATGAGGGTACTGATGGAAGCACTGTACAGAGTTACTGATGGAATCATTAATGAGGGTAATGATGGAAGCACTGTACAGAGTTACTGATGGAATCATTAATGAGGGAACTGATGGAAGCACTGTACAGAGTTACTGATGGAATCATTAATGAGGGTAATGATGGAAGCACTGTACAGAGTTACTGATGGAATCATCAATGAGGATAATGATGGAAGCACTGTACATAGTTACTGATGGAATCATTAATGAGGGTACTGATGGAAGCACTGTACAGAGTTACTGATGGAATCATTAATGAGGGTAATGATGGAAGCTCTGTACAGAGTTACTGATGGAATCATTAATGAGGGTACTGATGGAAGCACTGTACAGAGTTACTGATGGAATCATTAATGAGAGTACTGATGGAAGCACTGTACAGAGTTACTGATGGAATCATTAATGAGGGTAATGATGGAAGCACTGTACAGAGTTACTGATGGAATCATTAATGAGGGTAATGATGGAAGCACTGTACAGAGTTACTGATGGAATCATTAATGAGGGTACTGATGGAAGCACTGTACAGAGTTACTGATGGAATCATTAATGAGGGTAATGATGGAATCACTGTACAGAGTTACTGATGGAATCATTAATGAGGGTACTGATGGAAGCACTGTACATAGTTACTGATGGAATCATTAATTAGGGTACTGATGGAAGCACTGTACAGAGTTACTGATGGAATCATTAATGAGGGTAATGATGGAAGCACTGTACAGAGTTACTGATGGAATCATTAATGAGGGAACTGATGGAAGCACTGTACAGAGTTACTGATGGAATCATTAATGAGGGTAATGATGGAAGCACTGTACAGAGTTACTGATGGAATCATTAATGAGGGTACTGATGGAAGCACTGTACAGAGTTACTGATGGAATCATTAATGAGGGTAATGATGGAATCACTGTACAAAGTTACTGATGGAATCATCAATGAGGGTACTGATGGAAGCACTGTACAGAGTTACTGATGGAATCATTAATGAGGGTAATGATGGAAGCACTGTACAGAGTTACTGATGGAATCATTAATGAGGGTAATGATGGAATCACTGTACAGAGTTACTGATGGAATCATTAATGAGGGTACTGATGGAAGCACTGTACAGAGTTACTGATGGAATCATTAATGAGGGTAATGATGGAAGCACTGTACAGAGTTACTGATGGAATCATTAATGAGGGTACTGATGGAATCACTGTACAGAGTTACTGATGGAATCATTAATGAGGGTAATGATGGAAGCACTGTACAGAGTTACTGATGGAATCATTAATGAGGGTAATGATGGAAGCACTGTACAGAGTTACTGATGGAATCATTAATGAGGGTAATGATGGAAGCACTGTACAGAGTTACTGGTGGAAGTTTTGAACACAGTTACTGATGGAAGCACTATACACAGATATTGAGGGAAACACTGTACAGAGTTACTGATGGAATCATTAATGAGGGTAATGATGGAAGCACTGTACAGAGTTACTGATGGAATCATTAATGAGGGTACTGATGGAAGCACTGTTCAGAGTTACTGATGGAATCATTAATGAGGGTACTGATGGAAGCACTGTACGATGTTACTGATGGAGTCATTAATGAGTGTAATGATGGAATCACTGTCCAGAGTTACTGATGCAATCATTAATGAGGGTACTGATGGAAGCACTGTACAGAGTTACTGATGGAATCATTAATGAGGGTACTGATGGAAGCACTGTACAGAGTTACTGATGGAGTCATTAATGCGGGTACTGATGGAATCACTGTATAGAGTTACTGATGGAATCATTAATGAGGGCAATGATGGAATCACTGTACAGAGTTACTGGTGGACATTTTGAACACAGTTACTGATGGAAGCACTATACACAGGTAATGATGGAATCACTCTACACAGTTACTAACTGAACCACTATATAGCGTTACTGATGGAAACATTGTACACACTGGTACTGATGGAGACATTGTACACATTTACTGATGGAAGCACTGTACAGAATTATTTATGGAAGCGCTATACACAGGTATTTTTGGACTCATATACACCAGTGCTGATGGAAGCACTGTACACAGGAACTGCTGAAATCACTGTACATTGATACCAATGGAAATTTAATGCATGAAATAAATGCTATCTTACTGGCTATAATTCAAGAATCATCATTGCTCTTTGCAACTCAATGCATGGTCCTAAGCCAGGGAGGCTGTTACAAGGAAATCAATGCACCTGTGATTGGTATGGCAGTTGTGAGCCTCAGATAGGCATTAGAAGAAGCAAAAATATGCATTAGAAGAAGCAAAATCATGAAAATAAATAATCACCTTAGGTTAAAACTGCTGTAGCTTCTCTTTGTTCCTCTTTCACTTTTGTTAGTGTTTCAGATCCACTTTATATGATCCCCCATTAAGAAATGGTATTTCATTAAATGAAGAAAAGGCTGTTAAGTTCACATTATATGTAGATGATCTGTTTATTAAGTTAGTGACGTTTCACTTGACAATATGAATTCCACCAACAAAATGAAAATGATTCAGGGTTCTATGTAAAAAATGGGTAAAAATTTGATGGTCTCCAATAACGGTGGCTGTAATGAGATTAAAATTATGAAAGTGGAATGGTGTCATCACCTAAACTAATTATTGAAAATCTATTTCAAATTCAATTCTTTGTCTCAGTATAACTAGGAAAAGCATGCAGAGCTTCTGCAGGGTAAGGCTTAGGCTTTGGTGAAACTAGCACTGTTTAAAATTGTTTGGTCAAAAGGTTCTTAATGTTTATGACTAAGTATGGCACTTTATAGCATCTACAAGGCTAAAAGCAGTATCATATAAACAGATTTTAATGAAATTTAAAGAGAAATCATTGCAACCTAGTTAACAGTTATACAGATTGCTTATCCTAAATGTCTAAATGTGGAGCATATTAGTGTTTCCTGGGTTTTTAGTTGAAAATATTATATATATTTTTCTATTTATTAATTTAGTTAGTTATTCATTCATTCATCTGCATTTGTTTACTGCTACTCCTCATTGGTGAGCTAGCCAGTTAGATTGTTGTGAACTAAATCCCCTAGATTTCATTGATTATGATCAAATATGGTGGCAGACCTGCATCAGATAGCACTACAGTAGTTTGACAAGGGGCCAGCACTTCATCTGTCATAATTATCTTTTTACTGCTTAACTAACACCATAGTGACAAACCTTACTTGCTCTAACATGTACATCATTTTCTGTTATTTAAGAATGATACTCACACTACTTATATAGATTCCAGTTATTTAAAAGTAGCAACTTTGTCCTAATTTAATAGAACTGTTTTTTGGGGGGGTTGTTTTTTTAACTAAATAGTTGATGAAACAACTTGAGATTGTTTATTTCTTCCTTTTAGAGTCTAATTCTAAAACATCTCATTTAGATTATTTTAAATACACAGTTGTCTCCTTTATAAGACATTTTTAGAGCTCCTTGGCATGGTTAGGAAATTTTTGAGAGTGGTCTGATGGAACTTTGTCTTTCCACCAGGCTAGGAATTCTTCAAATTCCATGCTTGTGTATAGTAATTTCAATTATTATGATCAATTTGTTAGAAATATTACTTATGGAATTTTTTTCCTTATAGGCCTGATGTTATATTATATACTTCCATAACTTCAAAGTGCAGTCTTTTTGTTACATTGGCATCAACTGATAATCAAGTTAATTTTTATATTCATGACAAAGGGTTTTTGGATTATAATAATAGTAGTTACAAGCATTTCACTCTACATTTTCTTACTTGACTCTCAATGACTCTGTCTTTAATGTCTTTAAACATTAAAGGGCTAAATAATCCAAGGAAGACGTCAGACTTACTAAAATATCTGAATATTAATAAAGCCCAGGTAATTTTCCTGCAAGAAACACATTTCAAACTTTCTGAAAATGAAATCTGGTCCCCCAGTAACTATATCACTCTTGCTCATGCCCCATATAAGACTAAAAAGAAGGGTAATGATCTTATGGAGGAATAGTGCCATTCACCCCCAAATTCTATATAAATATGAAGATCTGGAAGGACTTTTAAATATACTCACCCTAACATTTAATAACAGAATCTGGACTCTAGTCAATATTTACTGGATCCCTGGAATGGGAGTAAAAAACTGCTGGAAAAATCTTGATCACAATACAAAAATATATTAGGGTAATCTCATTATAGGTGGTGACTTTAACTGTATACTACACAGTACTGGCACCACTAATAAGTGCCCATTGAGGCTCACACCTATTGCAAGACTTTTTAAAAAATGGGTTGATACACTTAATTTACTTGACACATTTACTATTAAAGATTCTACCAACTGGAAATGTTCTCATACTGACTACAGATTTAAAACTCAAACTAGAATGGACAGAATTTTAGTCTCTAATGATCTAAAGCTGAATATATCATCATTTGGAATTCTTCCATGCCCCATCTCAGATCTTGATACTCTCTTAACTATAGAAGACTTATTCCTATAACCCAAATCCCAGTTTATGTAACATAAATCAAGAATTTAAGCCCTGGTTCACATCAGAGGTACAATTTTTTTCTAGAGACTAATCTCAATCCAGAATCCAACATGATCATAGTATGGGATGCATTAAACACCTATTGTTATCGTAAAATAATAACATGGTTCAAAAATTAACAAAAAAATGGGACTTAGATTTGCAAAATATTCAAGCTCAACTCTTAAACATTAAGTCTAATCCCTCCCAACTTACCCATAATCAGACCAAAGAAACAGAGGATCTTAATAAGTAATATTTAGATATCCTATCCCATAAAACTAACTTGGCATTGGAAAGACTAAAATTAAGCTCCTATGCATAATCCCCTAAACATATGCATAATCTGTCAATGACAGCTAAAATACATTCTAATTCAAACAACATAACTAAACTACTACATGAAGGCTCTTAAGAGAACTGTTTCTGACTCAGGAAATATTTTAGATGCCTTCAGGTTTCATTATTCCAAACACTTTGATTCCAATAATTCAATTAATTAACATATAAAATTAGATATTCCTTCACTTAATCAGTTAAGGCTCCCTGAGAATCTTGATACAGTTCTTGAAGCACAAATCTCACTAGAGTAAACCAAACAAAAAATAATAGGTTCATAGGTTCATAGGTTCATACTAGGCTATCTGCCCTAGGGCATTTATAAGCCTAGCCAGAGTGTGTTTGGCTTTTGCCACCCATTTTAAATTAATTTTGCTATGCCCTTTTTTGAGGTTAGTATACTGTGCCTCTGTCTAACAGTGACACAGAAGTGATACCCGGGGTAAACCTACGATCTCCCATCCACTCATCAAGATTCCTCTTGAAGAGAGTCAATGAGGAACTCTGCCTAACCTGGACTGGGATTTTATTCCAGAGTGAAGGGAGCCTCTGGGTTATGAATCTGTCCCTCCAGCATGTCCTATTTATTTCAGTGCTGAGGTTCAAGTCTCTCGAGCGCATAGCTCAATGGGATTTGGATTTTCTGAGGTGCAGCATGTCCATTAATTCCGGGTTGGACATGGCTTTATACATCAGACACAGATTGCCTCTGAGCAGGTGGTATGCCACTGAGTAGAGCTGGAGTTTCTTTAACCAGGCAGCATATGGCATCTGTATGAGCCCTATGATCCTCTTGGTAAGGTACTTTTGGGGTCTTTCCAGTTGCTGCAGGTGTCTGGTAAGGTACATCCCAAAAGGGGCATTGTACTCAATTATGGGCCTGATGAGGGATGAGTAAAGAGGCACGATGACCTCCCCTGATCTAGATGTGAATCCCTTCATGATTAGGTGGGCTATATAAAATGTTTTTCTAACCACTTTGGCCACATGGTTGTCAAATGAGAGATTGCTATCAACTTGGGTCCCCAGGTCCCTAATTACTTCTTCTGTACTTAATGGATTACCACCTATGTGGTAATTTGTGGGCACTTTGTTTTTGCCAAAGGGGATGACTATACACTTTTTGGCGTTTAGCTTGAGGCCATGGCTCTGGCACCAGTTGTGTGTTTCTATGAGGCCCTTTTGGAGGATGCTTGTGTCGGCTGGGGAGTCAATTATGGCGCCCAGTTTGCAGTCATCTGCGAACTTGATCAGCCACAGTCCTTCCGTGTTTGCCTGTACCTCTGAGAAATATATACCGAACAAGAGAGGTCCCAGGACTGAGCCTTGTGGGATGCCACTTGTAACTGGTTTGGAGTCTGACATGGCTCCAACAATTCTAACCATGTGGGTTCTGTCCTTGAGCCAGTTTGCAACCCATCTAGTGACATAGGGGTTTATATTTAAGCTGGTGAGCTTATCTATAATGCCCGAGTGGGGTATTGTATCGAAGGCTTTTGCGAGGTCCAGGTAGGCTGTGTGGACCACCTTCCCCTCGTCAATGGCCTTGGTGACTGTTTCAAAGAAATCAACCAGTTTTTAAGAGGCAGGATCTGCCCTTAACAAAGCCAAACTGGGTAGGATCCAGTGTCTGTAGGTCCCCAATATCTTTATTTATGAGGTTCATGATGATCCTTTCCATAGCTTTGCAGACCAAGCTAGTCAGGCTTATGGGGCGATAGTTTCCAGGATCCATTGAGGCACCACCTTTGTGGAGATGGACCATTGTTGCTGTACGCCACTCTTTGGGTACATTTCCTGTAGTAAGGCTGAGATTGAACAGTAGATTTATGTTTGGGTTTAGCTCTTCTTGGAGTTCATGTAGGATGCAGCCCGGGACACCGTCTGGTCCCATTGATGCTGTGTTTTTTGCTTTAGAGAGGGCGGCTCTTACCTGAGCATCTGAGATGTCACGGGGGCAGCACTCTGCTGGGATAGATATTTGCCCTTTTGGTGGGGGGGGGGTTGCGCTGAGCCTGTAAGCTAGGATGTTGGCAATGTCTGTGGGTTTGGTGTATTTTTTGTCATTTTGGACTAATTCTGAGCATATCTGGGAATTCCCACCCAGGTTCCTAACATTACTAAAGAAAGCCTTGTGATTATCCTTAGTGTCCTGTGCAATTTTTCTCTCGAAGCTGGCCTTAGACGATTTTATGAGTGCCCATAGTTTTTTGCTAATACTGATCAGAGATGCCTTCCCTTTTTGGGATTTTGCTCTATCATGTAGTAGCTTCCTCCTTCTATTGTATAGTTTGTTTATGGCTGGGGTCCACCAGACAGGACGTCTGCCTTTGGAGGATTGGGTCTTGGTTTTATTTGGGATTGCATGATCCATGCATTCCTGAAGGTGTTCATAGAATGTATTTATAAAGGATTCTGCGGTCTGGGCTGTATTTTCCACAGGCCCGGGGGCTTTGAAGGATTCCATCTCAGTTTTGAGGAGTGTGAAATTTGCTTTAGAGAAGTTTTTCACTGTGGTTTTCTGGGCAGGGGTTGGGGTCGAGATGTGAATATCCAGTGAGATTAGTTTATGGTCTGATCTTACCAGTGAGGGATGCACTTCTGGTCTGGAGCATAGAGTCCCCATGTTGGTGATGATCAGGTCCAGTATGTTTCCCCTCTTGTGGGAGTGGTAACAAGTTGTTCCATAGCATTTGAGTTTATAAATTCTAGGAACCTTTGGGCTAGAGTGTTGAAGCTAGAGTAATGCTCTCAGTCTGTGTTTGGGTAGTTGAAGTCGCCCAATATAATGGTGTTTGGAGAGACCTTCATATTTTCCAGTGTTCTCTGGAAGGCCGAGTGGGGTTCCTGGGTTTGGGAGGGTGGTCTGTAGCAGGCTATAAACTGGAAGGCAGTTTTACCCACTGTTAGTTGCACGTGGATAGTCTCTGATGCTTCGTGCTGTGCCACCAACCTGGAGGTGTGGGTATCTTTGACGAATATTGATACTCCCCCTTCTTTTGTGGTTCGGTCCAAGTTTTGGGGCCGAAAAGCATGGTATGAGGTATAACCTGGTAGTGCTGGGGTGCTCTCGGGAGCCTTGAACTAGGTTTCTGTTACTGCGCAGATATCGATGTTCTCCATGCTAAGGAGAGTTTCGAGTGCGTGCATCTTGAGGTTTAGACTTCTGGCACTGAGTAGCATTACTCTTAGTTTCTTATCCCTTGTGACACCTATGGAGGTGGGTTTGCCTTTTGAGCCTTGCCTAAAAAAGGCACTATGGGGGTAGCAAGAGACTTTGCCAATATCCGAAAGCCCAGGGGTGACAGGTGCAAGCCATCCCTAGTGAAGCATCATGGCTTGTCGAGCATGTCATCCCAGGCTGACAGGCATTGGATCGCCTTTGAATGACACCAATACTTAAACCAATTGTTGAAATTGATCATCTTGTCTTCATATTGTGGCATCATTCTTGGTGAGGGTAAGATGCTACTCAAGGTCAGGGTCATACCAGCCTGGGCTACATGCTCAGAGCGCTCCTCTATGTCTCTTTTCATGTAGTCCAGGGAGGTACGTCTCAGGTCATTCACACCAGCATGGACAATGACTGAGTCATATTTGTACTTGCCTTGGAGTGACCTGAGTGAGTGTGTTATGTGGCGGATCCTAGCGCCCGACAGGCAGCTCACCGTGACCTTCTCCTTGTTCAGCCTGGTGAGCAGGACATCAGTGTGCCTGATGATAGAGTCACCTATTACAAGTGTATCAGGTGTGTTGTTTAGCCTTAAGGGCTGTGACTGTTCGGCACACTGGCTTTGTGAGCTATGTGTTGCAAGTGTTTTGTTTTGGGGTAGCGGTTGCTTGGGTGTCTGCTTTGGAGGTCTCTGCTGCTTAGGCAGATTTTTATGTAGGGCCTCCGAGTATGTTTTTGTGTGTTTATGGGTTTGGTTTGCTGTCATGGTAGGTCTATGTGAGACTGGAATTGTAGTGAGTGTGGTTTCCTTCTCCTCCTGACTGGTTACACCAGTACTGAGTTGAGAGAGCTTAGCCTCCAGTTTGGCTATATGGTTGCATCTCTCACATGTGTTGGAATTTGTTGGGAGGAGAAGAGGGTTGTCGGTGTACATGAGGCAGTTGTAACATTGCCTCAAGATTCCCAGATTCACCAGCTGGACCAGAGAGGAGATTGACAACTGACCTTTGGGCATGCTAGAATAGTATTGGGAATTCCTTTATAATTGAAAAAAAGGGCCAATGGGGAACAAGGTACCCAAGGGGAGTTTGTGAGGGTGTAGTGCTTTTAATTTTTTAGTGCTGACTTAGTGAGCAAGTGCCAGGTAACTTAAATGCAATGTGTTACAGGTAACTTAAATGCAAAAATGACAAACAGTAACTTTCTTTCAAGTGAAACAAGGAAATAAGTACAGTAAGCAATGCAGATGTCACTAGGGATCCACAGAAGCGCTGAAAAGCCACGTTTTAGGTGGAATTAGTGTTTCAGGGAATTAACAAGCAAACAAACAACAAGCATACAAACAAAGTTAGATTCAGCAGGCCTGGATCTAGTCTATACTACAGCAAACAAGGTGCACCAATTTCAGTAAGAAACACTTCAAATATGCAGGCACTATAAGCCTTTAACCAGAAATTCCCAGCTCAGAAGGGCAGAGTCCAGCCTCTCCTCCCACAAGAGTGCAGACCACAAACCTTCTTAATGTAAAATAACTGGCCTGAAGCCTAAGTGCTTAAACCAGAACTAATACACTTTTAGAATAACAGACACTGAGCCCTCAATCAGCAGTTCCCAACTTAGATGGATGTAAGCTACCTGTCCTGCCACCACAGTGCAGGCCACAAACCTTCCTAATGTAAAACAACTGGTCTGAAGCCCAAGTGCTTAATCCAAAAGACTTAGAATGATAGCTACACTTTAATCAAGTCACTACCAAGCATAGATCATTTAATCAAGTTACTACCAAGCAAAATCAAAAAAATTAAGCCCAATAAAGCCACAGGGATGGATGGTGTAATCATTGAAATATATGAATTGTTCTCCACATCTCTATTGTCTTTTCATAAAACTCTACTAGATGTTCAATCACATGGCATTATACCACCTTTATGGAGATACTCTTTGATCTCACCTATCATAAAAGCCAACAAAGAGCCACAGTTTTGTAGTTCTTATAGACCCATATCATTATTAAATAATGATTATAAAATCTTTATGTCCATCTTTGCAGATAGATTAAAGGTCAAAGTAATACAAATAATAAATGATGATGAATCAGGCTTCATATACGAAAGACACACTTATGATAACATCCAAAGAATCTTAACACTTATTGAATATTTGAACAAAGGAAATAAAGAAGCACTAGAGATTAGTTTAGACATAGAAAAGGCTTTTGATTCCATTAATTAGGAATATATGTTTGAAATGTTAAGTTATTTTCAATTTCCATCTTCTTTCATTTCTCTAATAACAAATATATACCAGAACAATGTAGCTTATGTTAAGTTAGGCTCCTTCACATCTGAATCTATTCAAATAACCAAAGGCACTAAGCAGGGATGTCCCTTATCCCCCATTTTATTTGCATTAGCCACTGAAATATTTGCTGCCCTTATTACTGACAATACAAAATCATTGGTATAAATTTTCACAATCAGTATAATTCCAAGATAAGGCTTTATGCAGATGATATCTTGCTCACATTAAGCAATTCACAATCAGTTCTATTAGAACTGGATTCTGTGATGAATTATTTCCAGAAAATGTCATGTTTCCATGTTAATAGATATAAATCTAAACATATGCTCTTAAATAAGAAGGGAAATGTACAATCGGATTATCATCACATTATTGGTGCAATTTCAGGTTATCTTGATTATCTACGAATAACACTATGCAAATCCACAGAAAACAGAATTGAATATAATTATAAAAATATTATAAACTTAATAAATAAGCACACAAATAGCTGGAACAAAATTTTCATCATCTTTGAAGACAGGTTACAATTAATAAAAATGACACTTTTACCAAAAATAATCTACATAGCTCTAGTTCTTAACTTTTTTTATACATATCAATATATTAAAGATATAAATAGACTACTAATGAAATTCCTGTGGTTCTCCAAAAGAAACAGAATAGCTTTTCTACATCAAATTAGATCTTGTGAGGAGGGAGGAATCAAATTCACGGACATTGAAACATATATGAATGCATTCATATTTAAGGTTATTTTAAACTGGATTAATCCAAATTATCACTCTAGTTGGAAACTATTACACCTAACCATACTAATTAATGAAAGCATCTTGTTAGCCAAACTTCCATTGAATAATTATTCTTATAAGTTCTGACACTTCTTATGTCATATTACCCAATGCAATATTGCCAAACACACCAAATTAAATTCATTAAACCATTATTTTAATTTCTTTAGAAAATGTGTTAACTCTAACTTTTAAGCAATTCATGAATATGGTGTCAGCTGTATCATAATTGGAAATGAACACTATTAAAGGAAGAATTGAAAGAACTACATCATTATATATAGCATGGCAAAAAGTAACTGAAATACTGGAGAGTAATGACTGTAGCAGATTATAATCAGTAAACAATTGTATAGAAAGTCAATTATATGCCAACAATAGATACCCTTGTAAATACTTTATTTTGGTTTTAAAGTTTGATATCTGTTTAAAGGTTTTAGCCAACCTTTTTAAATAATTTGTAAATACTTCACTGTCATAAATAACCTGCATTCATGTTTTCTTGTTTTTGGAAATGAATAAAAATATTTACAAAAAAAGAAAATTTGTTAACTCTAATGCTAATATTAACACTTGGTTTAAACTGTTAACTCCATTTAAAATTACAAGAAACTTTCCCAATGAAATACATCTCAGTGTTCTAAATAGCTGGGAATCCAATAACGTTATATGTTGGTATCAATGCATAAATAATGCCAACATTTTAGACTCTTGGGGTGTCAATGGGGGCTAATTTTGCTCCAACTTATGCAGATATTATCATGGCTGTCTGGGAGAAGAAATTTGTTCATAACAGTGGTTTTGAGAAGTACTGGAACCACTACTCTAGATTCCTGGACGACATCTGCATTTTTTGGGTAGGTCCCCCGGAGACCATCCAGGAGTTCATCACCTATATTAGGGGTACCACAAGTTTTCTAAATTTTACCTACGAGACATCTGAGGAATCTGTTCATTACTTAGATGTAACTATACGTAAAGAGACAGTAGGGTTTACCTCAACAGTATACAGAAAGCCAACCTTTTCAAACAGTTACCTGCATTTCTCTAGTTCACACCCAGAGTTTCAGAAGAGGGGTATTATTAAGGGACAGTTCGTCAGGGCCTCACGCATGACATCTCAGGACCACCAATTCAACAATGAATGTGACAAGTTGACAACTATGTTCATGGACAGGGGGTACCCCAAAACCATGATCAATTCGGTAAAAGAAGAGGTTTTTAAAGGCAGAACTACAAGATTCAAGCCTATTTTGGGACAAGAGAGTTCAGTAATTGAGCAGGGTAAGGGTAAAATTAACAGTGAAGGACAACAACTACTGTTTATTACAGAATATAGTGGTAATGTTGGGATGCTTAGGAGGATTATTGACAAGGAATTCAAATCTTTTCAGGAACTAACAGACCTTGATGCATTCAAGACCATAACCCTTAAAACTGTATATAAAAAAGGTTTTAACATCAAAAGAATTTTAGAGATGGGTCCCACACAACAGCAACCTGAATATCCCCGTAAAGGCACCTTCAAGTGTGGACGTTGTTCCCAGTGTAAACATATTTCCAACAAAGAGGCAGTTTACTTGGAAAGTAGAAACAGGAGGATCAGTTCTAAAAGATTTTATAATTGTCTTTCCTATGGGGTTGTTTATTTGGCCCTGTGCCAGTCATGTCAGGCATTCTACGTGGGGAAGACCAAAAGACAACTCCGTAGAAGGGTGTACGAGCACCTTTACGATATAAATAAATGTGATAGGAACAACGCACTTTACAAGCATAGTTCAGTATGTTCTGATGCTACTTTTAATTTCTTTGTTTTGGATTCCGTTCCCCAAGATGCCAGGGGGGGACCATGGGAGATATTATTGTCCCATAGGGAGACACACTGGCAAATTCTTTTGGAATCTAACAGATTTCCTGGGCTTAATGAAGCAATATCTATTGTTCCATATTTAAAATTAAAATCTGACAGGATATAATTACCAGTTTTTCTGACCATCAATTAGGTATATCACAACACACACACAAAAATTTTTTAAATCATCATGGTTTTATTATTACGAAAATATCTTATGGTTGAAAAATGTTTTTAACAGTTGTTTTTAACATAGAGGGTTGAAGTACTATTTATAATGTTACACTGTATCTTTAGAAAGGACGTTTGTGTCTTTAAACTTGATTCATCAATTAATTCATTGCGTTATGTTTGATGTCCTCGAGTATTTATACCTGTGTGATTCAAATTTACTTTGTCTGATGAAGTCATACCTTTGATGAAAACATGTGCACTACATTGTTGGCGTTTGCATTGCAATAAATTTTCTGTTTTGTTGAGCTTGGTGCCTTATTGTGAGCTGATCGATTTCCGAAATACTACACTTGAGAATTTGCTTCCGATCATTTTTTTGGTTTATTGGTTTCTCTTTTGGTGCTTTTGTTGTTTGGTGTTATGGATCTGAGTTCGGGCAGTTCTAATGTGGATGGTAACGGAACCGGCGTTACAACTGTTGCCGGAGATTTATCCCAGCTTACGGGCCAGCTCACTCAGTTGGTTCAGTTACTTACCCCTATTGGACAGGGGTTGCAAACAGTCATCCAAAACCAACAAGAAGTTTTGAAAGTTGTAGGAACACGATTTTGTAGACAGCCTGTGGTTTCCCCTGTACGTGCTCACGCAAGTGGTTTGGACCAGAGGAGACGGAGGTCAGTAACCGACAGTACGGAGGTTACAGAGTTTGTCAACACACCAGCGGTACTTAGGGAAGATATGGTCGCTTCCAGTTTGGGCCAGAGGAGACCGAGAGACACAACCGACAACACGGATTCCGTGGAGTTTGCAGATACACCAGCGGCACTCAGGGACAATACTTCTGGATCTTCTATTCCCTGCTATCAGCCAGTTGCTACCAATGGGTCCCAACCCATATCGGCCTCATTTACCGATTGGGTCCAAACTAAGCCATCCTTTACATCTGTAGGTCTCCAATTGAACAATTCTACTGAGAGATTCTCGTTCGACGAGAACATTCATTTTTTGGAGGACACCTTATACAGGTACAAGAGCATGGTGTTAGACAATGCATACTTGTTAGAATGCATCAACAAGGGCATTGTGCCCAAGGGTTTAAGGGTCCACAAGTACCCAAATAATGTGGCCGGTGGAAGCGAGTTCCACCTTGAACTGATTCAAGCTTTTGACCGGTGTGGGTTCGATATAATGAGGGCCATTATCAAGAAAAACGAAAAAGACATTCATGGACTGTCTGAACAAATCTTTAAATGTAATGATGCTATCACCAGTGATTTATTATTTACTGTGGAATCACATAATGTTAAATACTACAACATTCGTAAAAACATTGATCAACATTGTGATACCATCATCAAAAGAAAGTTCAATAAATTGAACAGGGACCTTAGGGAATATAGGGAGGGGCGACAGTATCCCCATCCACCCCACCCTAGAGGTACGAATTTTCAAATCCCTGAGTTTCATCAGAGTTCTGTTCCCAATACTGAGGTAGTAACCCCAGCTTTAGGGGAGATTGAGGACCAGGGTCCTATAGACACGCTTGGGGAAACCGATGAAAATTTTTTACCCAGAAGATCAGAACATATCAGGAACCAACAAGGGGGACAAGGCTTCCCAGTATATCCGATTTTTTCTCAAGGCAGGAACAATCAAGCACAGGTGAGGGGGAGGAACAGGAATCAAGTTTGGCATTAGATAACAGTATTACCGTTACAGATTTGGGTGCCTATCATTTACATAGCAAAAAGGGTTATCATATTTACAATTATAGTGAAGCAGCTGTCACTGAAGCATGCTTTGACCTATTTACAAAAGGCTTTAAATTTGTTCCAGCTAGAGGTTGTCAATTGGTAAACTGTATCCTTGACCTCAAAATGCTTATTCGTAAATTAAACTTCCAACACTTATTTGGTTATGGCCCTGTTGCTCCAAGTATGTTGTTAAAAAAGTCCAGTGCATTTAACCCACCACTTCATCCACAGTTATGTAATTTGGAGTATAGAATTGAAAGAGAAATACGCAAAGAACTAGGTCAGGCTAGTTTTGAATATAATTTAAGTGATGAAGAATATACAGTTTTGTATGACCTAGCGCACAACCATTCCATCAGGGTTATGCAACCGGACAAGGGAGGCGGCACTGTTCTTATGAGCCAGGTCTTATATGAAAGTAAAATGGGGGAAATACTTTATGACACCAACAAATACACTGTCACATCCATTCAAGAGGTACATCTTTCATACAAAAAGGTTGATTTAACCATAAAGGATATGTTGGACCAGGAGGTCATTGAATTTGATACCTTCTCTTTTTTGGAAAACAGCCACCCCAAGGTACCCACTATTTTCGGAGTACCTACAATACATAAATGTATGGAAGATCCACCACTACGGCCTATCGTGGCCACTCAGGGCTCGAAGACCCACTCAATAGCTAAATTCCTGGATTGGAAGCTCAAACAGGTGTGGGGGAAAGAGTCATACCTCATCAAGGACTCCTGGGAATTTTTGCGGGGAGTTACCAACGAGTTGTATAGGCCTAATCTAACGTTTTTAACAATAGATGTGGTGGATTTGTTTTCAGTTATTCCCACTGACGTGGGATTGGAATGGTTGGAGGAGGCTCTATGGGAGTGTGCAGGGATTACAGGGAACGATGTAAACATGATTATGACCTTGGTAGAGTTGGTATTACAAAACAACTATATATGCTATGGGGGTGAGTACTTTAAACCAACCACTGGGGTGTCAATGGGGGCTAATTTTGCTCCAACTTATGCAGATATTATCATGGCTGTCTGGGAGAAGAAATTTGTTCATAACAGTGGTTTTGAGAAGTACTGGAACCACTACTCTAGATTCCTGGACGACATCTGCATTTTTTGGGTAGGTCCCCCGGAGACCATCCAGGAGTTCATCACCTATATTAGGGGTACCACAAGTTTTCTAAATTTTTCCTACGAGACATCTGAGGAATCTGTTCATTACTTAGATGTAACTATACGTAAAGAGACAGTAGGGTTTACCTCAACAGTATACAGAAAGCCAACCTTTTCAAACAGTTACCTGCATTTCTCTAGTTCACACCCAGAGTTTCAGAAGAGGGGTATTATTAAGGGACAGTTCGTCAGGGCCTCACGCATGACATCTCAGGACCACCAATTCAACAATGAGTGTGACAAGTTGACAACTATGTTCATGGACAGGGGGTACCCCGAAACCATGATCAATTCGGTAAAAGAAGAGGTTTTTAAAGGCAGAATTACAAGATTCAAGCCTATTTTGGGACAAGAGAGTTCAGTAATTGAGCAGGGTAAGGGTAAATTTAACAGTGAAGGACAACAACTACTGTTTATTACAGAATATAGTGGTAATGTTGGGATGCTTAGGAGGATTATTGACAAGGAATTCAAATCTTTTCAGGAACTAACAGACCTCGATGCATTCAAGACCATAACCCTTAAAACTGTATATAAAAAAGGTTTTAACATCAAAAGAATTTTAGAGATGGGTCCCACACAACAGCAACCTGAATATCCCCGTAAAGGCACCTTCAAGTGTGGACGGTGTTCCCAGTGTAAACATATTTCCAACAAAGAGGCAGTTTACTTGGAAAGTAGAAACAGGAGGATCAGTTCTAAAAGATTTTATAATTGTCTTTCCTATGGGGTTGTTTATTTGGCCCTGTGCCAGTCATGTCAGGCATTCTACGTGGGGAAGACCAAAAGACAACTCCGTAGAAGGGTGTACGAGCACCTTTACGATATAAATAAATGTGATAGGAACAACGCACTTTACAAGCATAGTTCAGTATGTTCTGATGCTACTTTTAATTTCTTTGTTTTGGATTCCGTTCCCCAAGATGCCAGGGGGGGACCATGGGAGATATTATTGTCCCATAGGGAGACACACTGGCAAATTCTTTTGGAATCTAACAGATTTCCTGGGCTTAATGAAGCAATATCTATTGTTCCATATTTAAAATTAAAATCTGACAGGATATAATTACCAGTTTTTCTCACCATCAATTAGGTATATCACAACACACACACAAAATTTTTTTAAATCATCATGGTTTTATTATTACGAAAATATCTTATGGTTGAAAAATGTTTTTAACAGTTGTTTTTAACATAGAGGGTTGAAGTACTATTTATAATGTTACACTGTATCTTTAGAAAGGACGTTTGTGTCTTTAAACTTGATTCATCAATTAATTCATTGCGTTATGTGTGATGTCCTCGAGTATTTATACCTGTGTGATTCAAATTTACTTTGTCTGATGAAGTCATACCTTTGATGAAAACGTGTGCACTACATTGTTGGCGTTTGCGTTGCAATAAATTTTCTGTTTTGTTGAGCTTGGTGCCTTATTGTGAGCTGATCGATTTCCGAAATACTACACTTGAGAATTTGCTTCCGATCATTTTTTTTGGTTTATTGGTTTCTCTTTTGGTGCTTTTGTTGTTTGGTGTTAAGAATTGAAAGAACTACATCATTATATATAGCATGGCAAAAAGTAACTGAAATACTGGAGAGTAATGACTGTAGCAGATTATAATCAGTAAACAATTGTATAGAAAGTCAATTATATGCCAACAATAGATACCCTTGTAAATACTTTATTTTGGTTTTAAAGTTTGATATCTGTTTAGAGGTTTTAGCCAACCTTTTTAAATAATTTGTAAATACTTCACTGTCATAAATATCCTGCATTCATGTTTTCTTGTTTTTGGAAATGAATAAAAATATTTACAAAAAAAGAAAATTTGTTAACTCTAATGCTAATATTAACACTTGGTTTAAACTGTTAACTCCATTTAAAATTACAAGAAACTTTCCCAATGAAATACATCTCAGTGTTCTAGATAGCTGGGAATCCAATAACGTTATATGTTGGTATCAATGCATAAATAATGCCAACATTTTAGACTCTCAGTTTCTTATAAAAGAACATGATTTGCTTCCTCAAAACTGGCTAATTCTACAAAGTATCTTATCTTACTCTCAAGATTTATGCATAACACTTAAAAACTCATCTTATCAAGAAAGACCAAAGATGATAACTCTCATGTCTGAAATTTTACATAATAGCTACACTACAAATAACATGATTTCTAAATTATGTAACATGTTAATTGTTTATGACTAGTATAAATCAAAGTTATTCCAACTTTATATTCAAAGACTGTTCTTTTAATTTCTCAAATAATGAAAAACAAAAAAGTTTGTTATCCATCAAGCATACTTCATGGTATCATTACTCGAGTATTTTGCTTGGCAATATCTCCATAGGGCATTTCTGACACCAAATAAGATAGTTAAAATCAATAATGGCTCTAACGCATCCTGCTGGAGATGTACAGAACATACCAAAGCTGATTGGGCATGTATTTTTTATGATTGTCCTAGATTAAAGGGTTATTGGAACAGAATAGATGATTTTCCCAAAGCATTATTCCACTGATTCCTTTTTATTGTCCAAATCATTAGTTCTTTTCAATGTGAATTAAGGTTACTCTTTGAATAAAAATAATTCATATTTACTGTGGTCAGTACTTGCTATCAATAGAAAATGCATTACCAGAAGATGGAAAACTAGCTGCCCACCTACTGTTGAGGATTTCTTGTCTTCAGCAAAAGACCTGGCAATCAAAGAAACTAAGACCAAAGAACTTAGAATGCATCCAAAGACATTTGTCAATAATCCTTGGACAAAAGTTTTAGCATTTATTGAGACTTTTCAAATGGACCATAACTCTTTCTGATTTGATACTTATACTAAAAAACTTGTGGATCTTAACTGTGATCTGTGTTTTGCTTCAGGTCTATGTATATATTGTAAATATTTTTACTTTGTTAATATTTTGTCTTAAGAATGGGAATACTGTTTGTCATTTGTTGTCTTTTATTTTTCATGGAAACTTTAACAAAATATTTGAATAAAAAAAAAGATAGCACTACAAGCAAACAGCATGTAACTCTGTAGTTCGGTTCTGGGCAGACATGTATTATTTGTAGGTCTGCATATGTTCCCTGTGTACACATGGTTTTTGCAGGTGTCACATTTTCTTCCCTCATCCAAAAGACATGTCACAGGTGAACCCTCATTCATTCATATTTTATGGTGTGTGTGTGTGTGTGTGTGTGTGTGTGTGTGTGTGTGTGTGTGTGTGTGTGTGTGTGTGTGTGTGTGTGTGTGTGTGTGTGCGTGTGTGTGCGTGTGTGTGTGTGTGTGTGTGTGTGTGTGTGTGTGTGTGTGTGTGTGTGTGTATCCTACAATACACTGTTGTCCTGTGCAGGATAAATTTCCCTTCCTTGTACCCAGTGAGTATTGCATTATGCTCAAGTTGGCCATCAACTTAGAACTGGATAAAACAAGTATCAGGTAACAAATGAATAACTGAATGAATTAATGAATGAATGAATGAAAGAAAAAAATGATCAAGTTGAAATATTTATTTGTCTTCTACTGAGAAGTAGCCCCTAGACAAGTCGCTGTTCATTATATAGTACTGCATTATCATACAGTTGTACCATTGTTTGGTTGATGCTGCAAAAAACTCACAATAAAATTAGTATTAATTTTTAAGGAATCTAATAGATTTGCAGTAAACTATTTTTATAAATGTAAACAAAGCCTACACAAGAATGAGTAGTCATGCTTATAAAGCAAAGAAAAAATAAACAGGCATTCATATTTTCTTCATAGCTATTATTATTCTTAGCAGTCAAGGCAAATAATGCCAAATAACTAGACCAAACTATCCTTGCCTTGTAGTCTGCAACCAAATGAACTCTATGCTACAAAGAGTTTAAAATCTCCATCCATTTAGCTGAATATTCTATATCTTATAATCTAAGAGGGGAATTTACCTGCACTCCTCTCATCTACAGCTGCAAACTGTAAACAACAACTAGTCAGACAGACTATAAATGTAACACATGTGCATATTCCTCAACATTCATTAGCACAGGCATTCTATGCCTGATAAGATGAATGCATACAAATAGCTAGGTATTGACAAATGCTGCATATATCATACTTTGCTGTAAACTTCATGTATTCCTGATAATGTCAAGCAGATACAAGTTAGCAAAAATGGATAATCATACAATTGACTTTTAGTACTATCAAGGCCGAATTAAGACCAAATTAGGCCTGATGCTACAGTGCAAAAAGGGCATATTTTTTCTCAGCATTGGTGCATGTGTATTTGACAGTCACCGTACATGCGCACTCAGACCGACCAAGAAGCCTTAATTGCTTGCGACGCAACCAGCCAGCCTTTATTGAACATGAATAATAATAACGACGTGTCGACATATTATCATAACAACTCAAGATTAACATCAAGCTATGTAACATCAACATTCAATAGCAACTGTCTGAAAAGTGCACTTAATGCAGAAAAGGCTAAACCAGATCAACTTAACCTAGCCTACCTAGGCATATTGTCAGTCTTACTACTGCGCTAGTGCTGCTTACTTATAATGCTGTCTTTTGAGCCTTAGCAAGCGCAAATTCTTCAATCGTGTCAGTGAAGTCAAGGCTGCGCAGCAGCTCATGCTCAATGCTCAATGCTCATAAGTGCCAGCATACTTAGCCTTTCTTGCCCCATTGAGGACCGAAGCTCTCCTATGACTATTCCCAACTGTGAGAAGCTCCGCTCGGTCGAGGCATTGGACACCATCATGCACAGATAGATGCACAACCCAATCTCGACATTTGGAAATGTCTGAGAAAGATTCAATGATGGCAAAAGCTTGTACATGGTAAGCTCTGCTGATTTGCTCACAGTCACGGTTTCTGAATGCACATAAATGCAGCAAACTGTATCAGCTCAGCCACCAGTGTGTCTTCCAAGTCATCTGGATACAAGGAAATGAGATTCTTAGCTTTGTCCTCGATCTGCTCAGTGCTCAACGACGTTAGCTCCGGGAGAAATCCAAATGTTTTACAAATATCGTCATATGCCTTCATCTGCTTTTCCAGGTCAGCTAACAGACTGTCGATCATGACTAGATACATCGGAGTTTTAAATGTTTCCCTTGGGCTGAGGTCTACTTCGTTTGCAGCTCCTTCATCAGGCATTCACTTTCGCTTATGGCCTTGACACTGCTCATCCTTGTATTCGCCGTGTTGACCCTTTTCGGTTGCCATCTGCTCATACACTTCAAATCTGTCCCATGCAAACTGAACCATGTCGACCAGTGATGCCATCAAGCCAGTTGTCGTATTCAGGCAGACTGTAGGATCTTGGAGGCTAATGCTCATGCTGTTGAGATGGCCAAGGATATCATTCCAGGCAGTCACCATAACTGCTGTCTCAAGTTTGTCCATCCTGTGCGAAAATCCTTCTGCCTGATTTCTTGTATCTGCCTTCTGCTCCTTATCTGCCGCAAACTCATCCAGGACTTCCTGAATGCTCTTCCACCCTTCTACCAGCACTTTGACAGCATCTGCATGCTCACACCATCGGGTTCCAGGCAAACCCTTGCATGTCAGCATGCAGTGATTCTTTAGTCGCTGCCAGTGATATGTTGAGTCAGACAGGAATACATATAGTCCATTGACAAAATCAAAAAACCTGGTACAGCCACCGCAGCTTTCAACAGCCTGATCTCCTACCAGGTTTAGGCTGTGGTTGCAGCATGGAATAAAAGTGGCATATTTACATTCTTGCTTCACAATTGCCTGGACACCATTGTACCGTCCTGACATGTTTGACGCATTGTCATATGACTGGCCTCTGCAGTTAACAATATCCAAGCCTTTTTCCTTCAGAAAGTTCAGAAGTATGCTAGCCAACTGCTCCACCGTGTGTCTCATCATCATAGGCATGAATGTCAGGAACCGTTCAAGTGGGCCCGACGACAGAACATACCGGATAACAATCGTTAGCTGATCAAGGCGTGATACGTCAGGTGTCGAGTCAATCGAGACAGAGAAATACTTCGTCTCCTTGGCTTCTTTCAGGATGGTGTCCTGCACCTTTTGTCCCATGAGCTTCACCAGTTCCTCACAAATTGTGAATAACAAATAGGAAACGTGACCTATTCTGTGGTTCGCATACTTTCTAATATGGCTAGCCAGCAGAGTATCATACTCCGCCAACAGCTCAATGATGCCAAGGTAGTTACCATTATGAACGGAACCTATGATCTCATCCGCGTCCCTTATAGCAAGACCACGCTCAGCTAGGAATATCAGAATGTTGATGAGATGCTTCAGAAACTGGAGCCAGTAACACTGCTCTTCCTTGACCTGTTTGGTGGCTAGATAGTCAGCATGACCGGCCTCCGTCTGTCGGCTTGCAAAGGACAACGTAGCCTCACGATGACCATCGCTGCTTTCATGCATTTTTATTCTGGATTCATCTGCCCTTCAGTTGTAAAAACCACCAGAAACAAACTTGGTCACTTGAATAGCACTACTGCCAAACAACTTGCATGCAAAGCAGTACACCTTCCCTGTCAAAGGTGAGTAGCACGACCATTGTCTACAGGATTTTTTGCCATTGAGCAGATGCTTATGCACGAAGGTCTTTCTGCATCGAAGTTGGAATGACTCACCTGGGTATCGTCTGGCACTCTCTTCAAACTTCAATTCAGTGTGTTGGCAGTAGTTTGGACCTTTCTTGGCCGAATATTCTTGAGTGTCAGCGTCGATTTCACCCCACTGCCCCAAATCATTGGTGAAAGCCTCCAGCGTTGGCACTAGTGTTTCAGCGATAGCATCTCCTTTCACCTCTTCTCTCTCCGCTGAACTTTCCCACTCTTTATTCTCTCTTGCTTCCATAGGTTCATTTTGCTTGGCCTGGTCTTCAGGAGCATTCGAACTCGCAATCGCATCCGACGAAAATGATTGAAACGAAGATGTTTGTACTCCATAGTATGAACTCAATTTTGGAATTTTTGCCAAAAGCTTTTCTTGTTCTGCTGCTTCTTTCCTTTTCTTTTTCGCTTTATCCCATCCACTGAGTTGAGACACCATAGCAAGCGTGCGTGAAACAGTACAAAAGATATCACAAAGTAAACTGTTTAATGTAAAATTGATAGCATTAACTTGAAATCTTTGGTTAACAATAAAAACAATGAAGTTATAGTTACGTCACAGCGTAAAGAATAATAGTAACTGTATAATAAGTAACACTGTGTATAGGCATCCGAAAGTCGGACTCCAAATTTCATTCTAAGAATTATTTTGAGGTTAATATAGCAAGGGAAAACTGTTCAGCTTCTGGAAAATTCTCATCTGTTTTCATCTGGGCCTATTTCAGGAATGGGCCTAATGCTGCAGCATCAATAGCACCCGCCTTAATCCGGCCCTGAGTACTAAACCAAGTTTATTGCTCTTTGGTCCTACTCATAAGTCACCTCAACTGCACTTCACAGTAACCTCTAACAATGGAACTAACATATCCTCTGACACTACAACCCGTCTACTCGGAGTAACAATTGATAACAACCTTAGCTATGATGACCATATTAATTCTACAATAAAGTCTGTCTACAAAAAACTAGCCACCCTTTATAGAATCAAACCCTTCCTTACTCCTTCAGCCAGAATCACTATTGCCCAGACCCACCTGATCTCTACCGTGTTCTATGCTTCTGCAATATATACCAATCTATCTAGAAACAACCTCACCAAACTTTCCACCAGTTAAAATAACATAGCCAGATTTGCCACTGGCACCCCCTTTAGAACTCACCACTGTCACAACCTCAAACAACTGGGATGGTTAGAGCTGCAGAACATACTACTTTATCAACAACTTATCACCCAAAAGATCCTTTATCACCCTAAAAATACCCCAATCCTTACTAATCTGATTACCCCCCTACAAAAATCTTGCAACACTATGCTCAGCTAACAAGACTCTAGTTTCCACTATGAAATCTAACAACAAAGCTGGAGACTCACTTTTCACCAACACAGTGGGAAAAGCTGGAACCAGCTTCCTAGTGAACATTCCTCTCTTGCTTCCACTCAGCTTTTTAAAAAGCATCTTAAAGAATATCTTAAAACTCACTGGCTTTGTCCCTGCTCTAACCCTGACTGATATCTCTTTCCCCTTCTTGCTCTCTCTACACTTTACTCCACTGTTCTATGTCGCCTACCTGTAATATTGATTTCCTTCATAATACTAAAAAAAAAATGTTTACAATTCAAAAATGTATTTTTTATTTTTGATTGCTCTCTCTCAAATGATTGCTCTCTGTATTTTATCTTAGCTTAAACCTACTAAAGGACTCTGTACTAGTTTATCTGACCCTCAATGTAAACAATGTGCTGTAATTCATTTGACTATTACTATATATTGTAATCTTTGTCACTGCTAATGCTTGGAGCTTTTCTACCCGGGCCTCTACTGAAAATGGACATGTACCCAGCTAGACTAGCCCGGTCAACAAATGTAAAATAAAAATAAATAAAATAAGTTTATATATATAGTTTGTGTTCAGTTTGACAGACCACTTACTAATGACTGCATGCGGACATTTACATTTTACTATTTCTTCATTACTATGCATACAACAATAACTTCCTTAGAGGTCTCTATAACATCACCAACAATAAAACAGCAAGTAGTTGCTCTGCTAAGTTATGAGCTGTCTTCATAGATCTATTCCTTTGAAAAAAGTCAAAGGAGAAACTGTGTCTCAATACACAGAATCCAGACAGTTGGCTGACAGTCAGTTTTCAATTTTGTGACGATGCACACTTAGCTTAGGAGTGAGTTCATCAAATGAGCTAAATGCAAGAAAAAAAAACGGATGTACAGCACACAGCAGATGAAGTGTGAAAGCTTTTTTTCTGCATAAACATGCACTTGCCAGTTGATTCAGAATCTCATTAAGTCAAAATGGGAAATCTTTAAAGGTTTCATAATACAACTACCCTCTTTTTTGTTGAATTGTATCAATTATTCTCTGGCCAAGTGGCCCACTATCACATATTTGAAAAAGTCAGCATTTATAGATTGGTGCTAGGCAAACTGCCCTTGTGTGCTGTTTTAAGCCTAGCTAATTACCCCATATGAGAATCCAGCCCTGCACCTTGTGTCTATAAGGTAAACACCTTAACCATTATGCCAACCTCCCACCTCCCTGATTCATTTTTGCTTTTTTTAAACCCGGTATTACAACTATCATTAACAATTTTTTATTAGTTTTGTCTCATTGAATAATAGTAAAATATATTCCGTAGAGCAATCAGCAGTGTTTGAAATTCATTATTGTTTGTCAGTCAATTTTTTTATATTATAACCTAGTTTTCATGCACTGTTTTGCAGTTATTAGGCCATATTCATTAACAGCTAGACTAAGTGCTGTTATAGTGCTGGAGGCATGACCTGTTGCCAGCAGAATAGCATGCTATTTGGTAATCATCAAACAGCGTAAAGCCTCAAAAACAAAGGGAAGCAACATAATATGCTAATGACGGCATAAAGAGCCAAATTACATACTAATTAGCCAATGACAGAGCTATGCAAGAAGTTATAAAGCAATCGTGTACACTCAGTGCTCACTTTTGCCTTGAACTCCAAAACTCTGGAATACAGGTACAGTTAACACTTAGAAAAAAACATGTTAGGGGTTGCTGCTGCTATTAACATGCTGTATGTGCAACAGGCTTTAAATGAGGCTGCCACTGCTGCTGCCAGACATCAAGCAAGAAGAAGAAGAAGGGTGCTTAGACCCCATTTGACTTGTCATGGACTGCATGACATAGAAACTGCAGAATAATACAGGGTGGACAGGGAACACTAGAACAATTATGCAACCACTGCCGCCACCACCTCAGTTCCCAGGAAATCATGGAGAACCCATCCTAGTGGAAACAAAGGTACGTGAAGCATTATATATATAGCTACTGATACTTTCCAGAGACTCACAGAGGATCTA